>NW_024112557.1:0-32041 GCF_003073215.2 Triticum urartu | reverse complement strand
GAGAAGATGGCTACATCAGACCCCGTGCGCACGGGGTACAGAGAGTTACGCAGTACCCCGTGCGCACGGGGGTCAAAGACCCCGTGCGCACGGGGTACCCAGTAACTTTCTGTTGCAACTTTCTGAGTACCACAGCACACACACTAGGTTCTTTTAGGTGGTCGGAGTGGGAAGGGTAAGAGAGTAAGGCTCGGCAAAGGCATTCCCACACGACATTTATCCACACAAACCCCTCTTAATAGTGCGGTCTTTCCTACGACTCGAAGCAAACCAAAACTAAACCTTTGAAGCGTCGAAAGACCATGCCTTTGTCCTTTTTGAAATGGGGGGGTCGCACATCTCCATCGCGGGCACTTAGAACCAATAACCTGAGATAAACTTTAGCAACCGATATTAGTTCAACTAACCACATTGTCATCACACCAAAATATAGCTTAAGTGCCATTAGCACTTTCAATCTCCCCCTTTTTGGTGCATTGATGACAACGTGGTTAGAGCATGGCAAAGAGGATAAATAGATAGAAAGCCATGGAACAAATAATGATCATGATAGCTCCCCCTATATGTGTGCCCGAAAACAAGAATGCATCTAGTACACCCATAGGAGGTTGACCAAGATCATTATTGAAGTCATGAGATTCATCAAATAAACCTATAACGGTGCCTAGATCTCATGACACAGTGTGGTGAGCAAATAATGTGAGACCCAATAAGCATAAGAGGATAATTGCAAGGTTCAATAATAAAGCTAGAGTCTCACAACCACACAGACGGAAAGGAAATAAGAGTATCTCAAGCCAACTAAAACCAACCAACAGCGAGAAACACGAGGCTTGAGATCTCAACACACCCACGAACGCACACACACCACACACACCACTTCTCCCCCTTTGTCATCAAGACAACAAAAAGGAGACAAATGGCGACACGAGACCCACTAGACAAGAGGAGGAGCACTCGAGGCATCATCATCATCATCAAAACGCCACCCGGCCATTGGGAAAGACCGAGCAGTGGCCTCACTGTCGACGTCCTCTGAACCTGGACCGACCTCCTCACCAGCAGCAGCCCTTGCTGCCTTCTGCTCACGCCGAACAAGCTTCTCCTTGTTGATTTCCTTGATCTGACGACGCTGAATCGACTGACACATCTTGAACATGTTGCTCAAGGTCTTGAACAGCGACTTCTTCTCTCCCTTGGCAAAGATGGCCTCAGAGCCAACAGACTTGGCCTTACCACGAGGGATCCGTGCAGTAGAGGACATGCCTGGAGTGTAAGTAGCACGATCCTCAGGCCTAGGGTTGCGCCCCTTCTTGATGGGCACATAGGGAGCAGGAGCAGCTGGGGTCCAGTTGGAGTTGCGCTTGGGAACAACAGTCTTGAAGCTAGCAATGTACTTTGCTGGACAGACGGTCTCAATCAACGCCTGTATGAATGGAGCATAGATCAAAGACTTGTTCTCTTGTACACACTGACGCAGCTCGTAGTACATGAAATCCAGAACATCCACTTTCTTCTTCTGATGAAGATACACAAAGACATCAAGCATGGAGCTCCGAATGTTATGGGAATCCCCGGCCTTTGGAGTGAGGGTATACGCAGGATATGGCGCATGGTGTCATAGAGGGGCAAGAGGTCTTTGATTGACCCAGTGACAAACGACTTCTCTTGTTTGTAAGCAAAGGCAATCTCATCCTTAGTGCGCTGCCCACTTTCCCGAACAATGCCAAACTCATCAGAAACAGTCTCTTCATCCATGAATGGGTAGGGAATGATCTCGGAGAACTTTGCCATAGGAGCTGAGCACTGATATCGTTCCGGACATCCATGTGAGGGTGCGAGCAGAATCATTGGAGAAGTACAGAGTGGCAAAGAACTGCATCACTAGATCTTCATTGTAGGGGTGGTTGAAGGTGACAAACGGAAATCAGACCCAATCGTCCAAGAGCGGAGTACACACCGGGATACAGATGATCATTGTCGCGCAAACTCTCAGTGTTGACTTGCTTGTGAGGAGCAAACTTCTTTGACTTGGTCATAAGAAGCTCATGATAGATTCTTTGCTGAACCATTCTTGAAACGGGGATCCATTCCCATACTCGTGGCCTTAACATACGGATGGTTCTGTCTCTCAGCCCAGATCTCTGGCTTGGTCCACTTGACAAGAGGCATATTCCGGAGGTCACGCCTGCCCAGAGTGGCTTCCTCCGGACTAGACTCCTCTTCCTCTTCTTCATCTTCCTCACCAGATCATCTTCTTCATCTTCCTCACCACGATCATCTTCTTCTTCTATCTCATCATCTTGTGAGTCATATTCTTCCTCAGATTCATCGGAAGCCTCAACAACGGGCCGCTTTGAGGCTGCACGGAGCACGGCCCTGACCTGTCCCAGACCCCTGACCCATGCCTTCAGACGGCTACGACGAGCAATGGTGAAGTCCTTTGATCCTCCTTTTGCACGCTTGCGACGAAGCTCAGACCTCTTGTCAGCGGAGTCTGAAACACACACAAAAACCCAACAACACAAAGCACGAGCACACAAATGAGTACAAGTGCAAGATAAATGGCAAGGAGATAGACAAACAAGTCTAGGCAATAGTTCCTGGATCCGTGCGCACGGGGGTTTAGACCCCGTGGGCACGGGGGTCCCGTGCGCACGGTACAGGACCGTGGGCACGGGGCCCCGTGCGCACGGGGGTCAAACACCCCGTGGACACGGGGGTCTCCCAGCGACAGCCACTACCAGAATGAACTCCGGGAGTGGGTGTAGCAGAGGACCAACGGATCTAAGCACTAGACTCTATCTAAAGCTAGTTGAGGCCAAACGAATCTAGGGAGCAAAGAAACCCTAAAGCTAGAACAAAAGAAGGAACTCAAGGAGATGGAACAAGGGGACAAGACCAACCGGAGGAGGACCCCATCAGGATCAGATCCACGGAGGAAGAACTCCGACAAAGCCCGGAGGAGCTCCGGCGAGTGGAGGCGAGGCGGCGGCGCTGGAGGCTTCCTAGGGAGTGGAGGGGGCGAATGGGTGGGAATGAACCCGAGCCCCCCACGCCCCACCTCTTCAGGACCAGAAACCGCAGACCCCGTGCGCACGGGCTAAGTGAGCCCCGTGCGCAGGGCCCCGTGCGCACGGTACAGAGCCCGTGGGCACGGGGCCCCGTGTGCACGGTACAGCCCGTGCGCAGGGGTATTCAGGAACTTTGACATGAGTGATTTTAAATACAGGGCTGAGTGTATACTCTTACCCCTACTTCACAAAGCACTCGGTCTCATTTCTGAATACGCCGCGAGGAAAGTCCTATCACTATGGAAAGGGTATATGTGGAGCACTTGTACCAAAAGAGAAGCGAGGAGAACCAACCAAAAAAGAAAAGAAACAACACACCACACAAGCGAAACAAACACGGACACAACCCTCAAGCGAGGGCGGTGGCCGAGGCCACCATGTTTGAGTTTACTTGGTATGGCACCGCGAAGATATGAACCTTGGGCCCAAGACCAATACTCATCTTTGAAGCACAAGTACCACCTAAAGTGGCTTATGTGAAAGATTGTGTTTGTTTTATGCACTTCTAGGATAAGATAGCTCATGAGTTGAGCTAGCTCCCCCTAGACATGTGCCTACATCTAAGCAAGATAGTACATGAGTATGTGTGTGTGAGCAAGAGTTTCATCCGAAGTTACTAATATCCACGATATTTAGCTCATGCCTTAACTCGCGGAATCTTGCTTCGTCAAGGGGCTTGGTGAAGATGTCTGCTAGTTGATTCTCGGTGTTGACATGGAGTAACTCAATGTTTCCCTTGGCCACATGATCTCTAATGAAATGATGACGAATCTCAATATGCTTGGTCTTGCTATGTTGAACCGGATTCTGGCGATCTTGATGGCACTTTCATTGTCACACCAAAGAGGCACTTTGTCACATTTGACACCAGTAATCCATCAAAGTTTGCCTCATCCATAATAATTGGGCACAACAACTTCCGGCAGCAATATACTCGGCTTCGGCTGTGGAGAGAGATATACAATTTTGCTTCTTTGAAGACCAACTTACCAACGATCTCCCTAGGAATTGACATGAACCGGAATGTGGACTTGCGATCAACCTTGTCTCCGGCCCAATCCGAATCCGAGTAACCCATTAACTCAAATGATGATCCCTTGGGATACCAAAGGCCCAAGTTTGGGGTATGAACCAAATATCGAAGGATCCTTTTCACTGCCGAATAGTGGCTCTCCTTAGGAGCGGATTGAAATCTTGCACACATACACACACTCAACATAATATCTGGCCTAGATGCACAAAGGTAAAGCAAGGAACCGATCATAGAGCGATATACCTTTTGATCCACTTCTTTACCATTTGGATCAAGATGAAGTTGACCATTTGTGGCCATGGGTGTCTTCATTGGCTTGACATCTTGCATTTTGAATCTCTTGAGCATGTCTTGGATATAACGAGATTGATTGATGAAGGTTCCGCCTCTCAATTGCTTCACTTGAAAACCGAGAAAGAACTTCAACTCTCCCATCATGCTCATCGCAAATTCCTTAGTCATAAGATTCTCAAACTCAACGTTAATAGCATGGTTAGTTGACCCAAAGATAATATCATCAACATATATTTGGCAGACAAACAACTCTCCTTTTACCCTCTTCGTAAAGAGAGTGGAATCTATTACCCCAATCTGGAACCCCTTCTCGCTTAGGAACGCCGTAAGGTGATCATACCAAGCACGAGGTGCTTGTTTGAGTCCATAGAGTGCCTTATGGAGTTCATAAACGTGAGAGGGATGATCGGGGTCTTCAAAACCGGGAGGTTGCTTGACATACACCAACTCCTTAAGAGGACCATTAAGAAATGCACTCTTAACATCCATTTGATATAATTTGAAATCATGATGAGAGGCATAAGCAAGCAAGATGCGAATGGATTCGAGACGGGCAACGGGGGCAAAAGTTTCACCAAAGTCCAAACCTTCAACTTGGGTGAAACCTTGTGCCACTAACCTTGCCTTGTTCCTTATTACTTGTCCATATTCATCTTGTTTGTTCTTGAAAATCCACTTTGTTCCAATGACATTATGAAATTCCTTGGGTCTTTCTACAAGGGTCCACACTTTGTTGCGTGTGAAGTTGTTGAGTTCTTCATGCATGGCATCTATCCAATCCGGATCGTCAAGTGCATCTTCCACCTTAAGGGGTTCAACACAAGAGACAAACGAGTGATGTTCACAAAAGTTTGCCAAACGTCTACGAGTAGTTACCCCCTTTTTGATGCTTCCGTAGATGTTCTCGGTGAGGTGTTGAAGATGTTTTAGCTTGGCGGCCACTTTTTGCTCTTTGCGGTCAAGCTCTTCTTCACTTGGTTTTGGACTTGATGAAGAAGCTTGCCCTTGAGATTGCTTTAGCCTTGGAGACACTCTTCTCTTTGCAACACAGGTTCTTGCTCAGTAGGAAGTGATGACGATGAAGACACTTGTGGTTGGGGTTGATCTAGATCTTGATCATGACTTTGAGCTTGATCTTGAGCCTCAACGATTGGTTCTTCATTATTCAAAGAGTTTGCTCTTGATCTTGCTCAGGAATATGAGGGTCTTGATCTTGTTCTTGGATAGGTTCATTACTTCCCAAGGCATCTTGTACAAGTGGTGTCGGTGATGACTTCCCTTGTGGAAAATCCTCAAGAGGGGCTCTTACTCCTTCTTCTTCTACTTGGACATGGGGTGTTTCTTGTGGGAGAATGTGGCCTATCCCCATTGTCCTTATAGCTTGTGAAGGAGCCTCATCACCTACAACACTAGGAACAATTTGCTCCAATGCGGGAGCCGTTATCTTCATCAAACTCCACATTTACCGTTTCCTCAATGCACCCGGTGGATTTATTGAGAACTCGGTAAGCATGAGAGTTTGATGCATATCCAACAAATATGCCCTCATAAGTTCTAGACTCAAATTTAGCTAACCGGGATTTTTTGTTTAAAATGAAACACTTACAACCGAATACCCGAAAGTATTTGACGTTGGGCTTTCTCCCGATTAGGAGCTCATAAGGGGTCTTGTTCTTGAGCTTGCGAAGATAAAGCCGGTTTGAAGCATGGCACGCGGTGTTGATGGCTTCTGCCCAAAGCTTGTATGGTGATTTGTACTCATCAAGCATGGTCCTAGCCATCTCAATAAGAGTCCGATTCTTCCTCTCCGCAACACCATTTTGTTGGGGAGTATATGGTGCGGCATATTGGTGCTTTATCCCCTCTTCACTCAAGAATTCATCCATTGTATAGTTTTTGAACTCGGTGCCATTGTCACTTCGGATTGCCTTGATCTCACAGTTATGTTGACGTTGAGCTTCTTTGGCAAAGTTGATGAAGGTTTCTTGAGTTTCATCTTTAGTCTTGAGAAAGAACACCCAAGTATATCTTGTGAAGTCATCAACAATGACAAGGCAATATCTCCTTCCTCCCAAACTATCATATGTTGGAGGCCCAAATAGATCCAAATGGATGAGCTCGAGGGGCCTCAAGGTGGTGATGATAGTCTTCACTTTATGAGCTTTTTCATGAAGCTTTCCGGCAATGCAAGCACTACAAGGACGATCTTTGGCAAAAGACACATTGGTTAGTCCAAGAATGTGCTCCCCCTTTAAAGAGCTTGTAAATTTTCTCATGCCCACGTGGGCTAGCCTACGGTGCCATAGCCACCCCACGTCGGCCTTGGCCATTAGGCATGTTGCAAGATGAGTTTTCTCTTTCGAGAAATCAACCACGTAAAGGTTGTCTTCAACATGCCCAACAAAGACCACTTTGAGATTGCTCTCTTAAAGACGGTCACATGGAATTCACCAAAATGTGAATCATATCCGGCACGAGCCAATTGAATAGTTGAAAGTAAATTGTAGTGAAGGGATTGGACAAGCATGACATTTGCAAGAGATGAATCATTAGAGATTACCACCTTGCCCAAACCCAATACCTTTCCCTTGCTATTGTCACCGAAGGAGATGTTCGAAGAGGCCTTGAGTGAATCAACGAACTCCACAAGCATCTCCCTTTCTCCGGTCATATGATTGGTGCATCCACTGTCGATCACCCATTGAGTTCCACCGGAGACATAGTCCTACAATAATCAAGCTTTGGTTATAGGTACCCATTTTGCAATGGGTCCTGGTGAGTTAGCAACAAGGGTCTTGGGAACCCAAATAGTCCAAGCATAATCATCATAGTTAGTTCCAACAAATTTTGCAAAGGTATAGCCATCATCTCCTCTCATGAGAACATATGATGGATTGTTCTTGCCGGACAAAATTCTTGGGAATGGCCTTGTCCCTAATGACCTTACCATTCCCAACACCCTTCATTTCCTTCTCCTTCTCCTTGTGCCCTTCTTGCACAAACACTACCTTTTGGGGAGGGGAAGGAGTCGGACCGATCTTCTGTTGTTGTTCTTCTTCTTTGTTCTTACCACTCTTAGATGCGGGATTAAACCCAACTCCCTCCTTGGCAACACACTCCTTTTGGTTGCTCAAGAGATCGTTTAGGTTTTTCTCCCCTTGGATGCATGATACAAGCCCTTTCTCAATTTGAGCTTTCAACTTCTTATTTTCCTCTTGAAGGGAGGTGCAATCATGAGCAAAGTTAGCCGTACAAGCATCATCATTTAAATCAATATGAGGTACGGAAGTGAGAGCCTTAATGGTTGTAGCTTTTAATTGAGCATAAGACTCGGTGAGAGCAATGAGGTCACCTTTGACAACCTTGGAACTAATCACAAGGAACTCATGCTCCTCAACAAGTCTTGTATGGTCAACTAGAAGTTTTTCAACTCTAACGTTAAGAGCATCTTTATTCTCAAGAGCAAGTTGCAAAGCATCGTTGGTTTTAACAAAGTCAATTTGATGAGCAGATAAGGCTTCCTCAAGTGATGCTCTCATGACACTCTCTTCATTAAGTTCGTGCTCGAGGAGATCAACTCTCTCTTTTTCCTCTATAAGGAGGTTCTCAACGTTCTCAATAAAGTCATCGCGTTCGGCGAGTGACTTAAGGAGATCGCCAAAACGAGCACGAGCTTCACCATGAAGAGTTTTCATGAAAGCCATTAAGGATTCCTCATCATTATCCACACCCTCCTCACACTCATCCTCCACTATCTCACATGAGACATTGGGAGTGTAGTTGTCGGGTCTCTTGGGTTTGGACTTTGTTTTTACCTCTTTGGCCATGAGGCATCGATGAGTGAATGGCTTGTCCTCGTTTGGAGAGTCGAAGAGGCCGGTGGTGGAGGAGGAGGTAGTGGCATGCATGGCGAAGGCGCCGTGCCCACTTGATCATCATCACGTCATCTTCATCTCCAGACATGTATTCTTCATGAACAAGAGCCTTGTCATCCTTCCTCTTTGCAAACTTGGTGAACTTCTTCTTCTTAAGCACAAGCTTCTCGGACTTGTCTTCACGTCTCTCATATGGACAATCATGAACAAAGTGTCTTGGGCTATCACAATTGTAGCATTTCCTTCGTCCAAAAGATCTTCCTTGAAGATTTCTTCCTTTGTTTGCCATGGTCCGGAGTACTTCTTGACTAAGAGAGCCAAGTCTTCTGCAAAATCATTTGCCGGGCACGAGGTATCATTATCCTCCTCACATATCTCTTCACTCACTTCTTCCTCCCTTGAGGATTGGCTCATCACTTTCTTGGCCTTCAAGGCAAGATTGGAGTTCTTGGTTGCTTGAGCTATTGCAAATGTTTTCTTGGACTTGGTTTCCAAAAGAACATGGGTAGAGAAGGTGGAAACAACTTGAGCCGAAGTCAACTTGTGATAGTCCGGACGTTGATGAACCATCATGACCATGGTATGTTCTGTGAGAACCATAGCATCTATGAACTTGTCCTTGATGAATTCATCATTTGCCCAAGTGCACCCAAAGGTTCTCAAGTTGAGCACAAGGGACTTCAACCTTCGGTAAACCTCTTCTGCGGACTCACCCTCATTCCTCACAAAGAGATTGACTTCTTGTTTGAGCAAGGCCAACCGAGATCTTCGAATTGCTTCATCTCCTTCAGAGCCTCCTCAAGGCAATCCCAAATTTCCTTTGCGGTTTTGAGAAGAGCAATGGAGTCACTATAGTCTTCAGTCACAGCGTTGCGAAGCATGTTGTGTGCGGTAGCATTGAGTTGATCGTCAACTGCTTCCCTTGGAGTGAGATTCATTGGGTCCTTGGGGTTGAATCCATTGACCACAATCCACCACAATTGAGTTGAAGCACTGCGCATGTGAGACTCCATATCTAGCTTCCACTTAGCAAATGCATTAGCTTTCAAAGGGGGCGGAGGCCCAACAGGATTAATGCGGGGATGTTGCAAGGGTTGAGGAGAGTAAAAGGGTTCCACGGCATTGTACTGGGACTTGAGTACGAGCCGGAGAAGCAAGAGGTTCCCTCGAGTCATCCGCATCATGAACCTCATTTGGATTAAACGAGTTTGATGCGGACGTTGATGGCTTTAGGCGAGCATCAATTTCCTCCTTGACCGAGGCTCGAACCTCTTTCAACATAGAGACTTTGAGGTCCGCAAACATTGAAAGAAGATCGGCCGCGGTCAAGGGGACATTCGGGTTAGTAGAGCGGCGGGAGCAACGACCGGAGCACCAAGTGTCGCAGTCGCGGCGGGGGGTTGGTTTTGACCATCCCCGCAACGGGTAGGCCACCTCCCTCATTCCTAGATCGACCATATCCTCTAAGGTTGTAAAACCTTATATTAGAGCACGAGGCTCTGATACCAATTGAAAGGATCGATACGGTCGACTAGAGGGGGGGGTGAATAGGAGACTACAAATTTTAATCTTCTTGTAGATTTTAAGGCTTAGCGGATAAAAGAGTTCACTAGATATGCAACTAGGTGAATGCAACCTATATGACAAGCAAGCTCCAAGAAGAAAGCTAGGCAACAAACTACTTAGCAAGCCAACAAGCATACAACAACAAAGAAAGGTGCGGGAAAGGATTAACCACAAGTGAGACGAGGACGCGGATTTTAACCCGAAGTTCACTCTTCCTTGGGGAAGAGCTAATCTCCGTTTGGAGCGGTGCCGGAGCCAAAGCTTGCGGAATGCCACCAAAGGCTCACCGTATTCTCCTTCGAGTCACCCCCAACGGATGAGCCTCGAACCACTCGGGGTTGGTCTTGAAGGCGACCACCACACCTTTACAAACTTCTCCGGAGCACACCACAAGCAAGGAAGCTTCCGGAGGAACCTCTAACCGCCTAGGAGCCCAAGCTCCAAGAGTAACAAGTCAATGGGGAAGAAATGTTGCGGGGAACGCGATTTGGTTTGGTCAAGTTGTAGATCGGGTCTTGCTCTCCCAATCCCCAAAGTTTCAACAAGTTTGGGTGGAGGGATTGAGAGTATTGAGCAAAATGGGGTGTAGCAATGGTGGAGCTCAACAAGACATTAGGGTTAAGGGTTGGAGGAGGAAGAAGGCCTTTTTATAGTGTTCATGGGCTGGTGGGGATTTCTGCCCGTTGGACCCCGTGCGCACGGGCTAAGTCAGCCCCGTGCGCACGGGGTATCCAGAGACAATCGCACCACCCCGTGCGCACGGGGGTCAAAAGACCCCGTGCGCACGGGGTACAGAGAGTTAGCAGTACCCCGTGCGCACGGGGGTCAAAAGACCCCGTGCGCACGGGGTACCCAGAGAGTTACCCAGTACCCCGTGCACAGGGGGTCAAAAGACCCCGTGCGCACGGGGTACCCAGTAACTTACTGTTGCAACTTTCTGAGTACCACAGCACACACACTAGGTTCATTGAGGTGGTCGGAGTGGGAAGGGTAAGAGAGTAAGGCTCGGCAAAGGCATTCCCACACGACATTTATCCACACAAACCCCTCTTAATAGTGCGGTCTTTCCTACGACTCGAAGCAAACCAAAACTAAACCTTCGAAGCGTCGAAAGACCATGCCTTTGTCCTTTTTGAAATGGGGGGGTCGCACATCTCCATCGCGGGCACTTAGAACCAATAACCTGAGATAAACTTTAGCAACCGATATTAGTTCAACTAACCACATTGTCATCACACCAAAATATAGCTTAAGTGCCATTAGCACTTTCAAGTAGGAGGAATCCTACTTGGGCCCTTAGTCCAATTTGCCCCCCTTACCATATTTGGACAAGGGGGAAAGGAAGGAGGCGAGAGGGGAAGGAAGTAGGAGTCCTACTTCATACTTTATTTTTCCTCCTCTCCTTTCCCTTTCTCCCCACGTGGCTGGCCCTATAGGGGGCGCACTAGCCCCTTGTGGGCTGGTGTGTTTCCTTACTTGGCCCATTAAGCCCATATCTTTGCCCGGGTTGCCCAAAACCACTTCCGGTGACCCGGTATCACCCGGAACACTTCCGGTGTCCAAATACTATCGTCCTATATATGAATATTTACCTCTCAACCATTTCGAGACTCCTCGTCATGTCCGTGATCTCATCCGGGACTTCGAACAAACTTCGGTCTTCAAATCACATAGGTCATAATACAAATCATCATTGAACGTTAAGCGTGCGGACCCTACGGGTTCGAGAACTATGTAGACATGACCGAGACATATCTCCAATCAATAACCAATAGCAGAACCTAGATGCTCATATTGGCTCCTACATATTCTACAACGATCTTCATCGGTCAAACCGCATAACAACACGTTGTTCCCTTTGTCATCGGTATGTTACTTGCCTGAGATTCGATCATCGGTATCATCATACCTAGTTCAATCTCGTTACCGGCAAGTCTCTTTACTCGTTCCGTAATGCATCATCCCGCAACTAACTCATTTGTCACATTGCTTGCAAGGCTTATGGTGATGTGCATTACTGAGAGGGCCCAGAGATACTTCTCCGATACTCGGAGTAACAAATTAATCCTAATCTCGATCTATGCCAACTCAACAAAAACCATCGGAGACACCTGTAGAGCATCTTTATAATCACCCGGTTACGTTATGACGTTTGATAGCACACAAGGTGTTCCTCCGGTATTCGGGAGTTGCATAATCTTATAGGCAGAGGAACATGTATATGTCATGAAGAAAGTAATAGCAATAAAACTAAACGATCATTATGCTGAGCTAACGGATGGGTCTTGTCCATCACATCATTCTCTAATGATGTGATCCCGTTCATCAAATGACAACACATGTATATGGTTAGGAAACTTAATCATCTTTGATTAATGAGCTAGTCAAGTAGAGGCATACTAGTGACACTATGTTTTGTCTATGTATTCACACATGTACTAAGTTTCCGGTTAATACAATTCTAGCATGAATAATAAACATTTATCATGATATAAGGAAATATAAAATAACAACTTTATTATTGCCTCTAGGGCATATTTCCTTCAGTCTCCCACTTGCACTAGAGTCAATAATCTAGTTCACATCGCCATGCGATTTAACACCAATAGTTCACATCACCATGTGATTAACACCCAAAGGGTTTACTAGAGTCAGTAATCTAGTTCACATCGCCATGTGATTAACACCCAAAGAGTACTAATGTGTGATCATGTTTTTGTTTGTGAGAGTGGTTTAGTCAACCGGTCTGCCACATTCAGATCCGTTTATATTTTGCAAATTTCTAAGTCTACAATGCTCTGCACGGAGCTACTCTAGCTAAATGCTCCCACTTTCAATATGTATCTAGATCAAGACTCAGAGTCATCCAGATCGGTGTCAAAGCTTGCATCAATGTAACTCTTTACGACGAACTCTTTATCACCTCCATAACCAAGAAATATTTCCTTAGTCCTCTAAGGATAATTTTGACCAATTTCTAGTGATCTACTCCTAGATCACTATTGTATTCCCTTGCCAAACTCAGGGCAGGGTATACAATAGGTCTGGTACACAGCACGACATACTTTATAGAACCTATGGCTGATGCATATGGAATGACTTTCATTCTCTCTCTATCTTCTGTCGTGGTCGGGCTTTGAGTCCTTACTCAACTTCACACCTTGCAACACATGCAAGAACTCTTTCTTTGACTGTTTCCATTTTGAACTACTTCAAAAACTTGTCAAGGTATGTACCTCATTGAAAAACTTATCAAGCGTCTTGATCTATCTCTATAGATCTTGATGCTCAATACGTAAGCAGCTTCACCAAGGTATTTCCTTGGAAAACTCCTTTCAAACACTCCTTTATACTTTCCAGAAAATTCTACATCATTTCCGATCAACAATATGTCATTCAGATATACTTATCAGAAAGGTTGTAGTGCTCCCACTCACTTTCTTGTAAATACAGGCTTCACCGCAAGTCTGTATAAAACTATATGCTTTGATCAACTCATCAAAGCATATATTCCAACTCCGAGATGCTTGCACCAGTCCATAGATGGATCGCTAGAGCTTTGGACACTTTGTTAGCACCTTTAGGATCGACAAAATCTTCTGGTTGCATCATATACAACTCTTCTTTAAGAATCCATTAAGGAATTCAGTTTTGACATTCATTTGCCAGATTTCATAAAATGCGGCACATGATTAAGCATCGCTACGATTGAGATAATCTCATCGTAGTCAACACCTTGAACTTGTTGAAAACATTTTGCAACAAGTCAAGCTTTGTAGATAGTAACACTACCATCAGTGTCCATCTTCCTCTCGAAGATCCATTTGTTCTCCATGACTTGCTGATCATCGGGCAAGTCAACCAAAGTCCATACTTTGTTTTCATACATGGATCCTATCTCAGATTTCATGGCCTCTAGCCATTTCACAGAATCTGTGCTCATCATCCCTTCGTCATAGTTCGTAGGTTCATCATGGTTTAGTAACACGACTTATAGAACAGGATTACCGTACCACTCTGGTGCGGACTGTACTCTGGTTGACCTACGAGATTCGGTAGCGGAACCTGGATGCTCATATTGGCTCCTACATATTCTACGAAGATCTTTTATCGGTCAGACCGCATAACAACATACGTTGTTCCCTTTGTCATCGGTATGTTACTTGCCCGAGATTCGATCGTCGGTATCCTATACCTAGTTCAATCTCATTACCGGCAAGTCTCTTTACTCGTTCTGTAATACATCATCCTGCAACTAACTCATTAGTTGCAATGCTTGCAAGGCTTAAGTGATGTGCATTACCGAGAGGGCCCAGAGATACCTCTCCGACAATCGGAGTGACAAATCCTAATCTCGAAAAACGCCAACTCAACATGTACCTTTGGAGACACCTGTAGAGCTCCTTTATAATCACCCAGTTATGTTGTGACGTTTGGTAGCACACAAAGTGTTCCTCTGGCAAACGGGAGTTGCATAATCTCATAGTCATAGGAACATGTATAAGTCATGAAGAAAGCAATAGCAACATACTAAACGATCAAGTGCTAAGCTAATGGAATGGGTCATGTCAATCAGATCATTCAACTAATGATGTGATCTCATTAATCAAATAACAACTCTTTGTCCATGGTTAGGAAACATAACCATCTTTGATTAACGAGCTAGTCAAGTAGAGGCATACTAGTGACACTCTGTTTGTCTATGTATTCACACATGTATTATGTTTCCGGTTAATACAATTCTAGCATGAATAATAAACTTTTATCATGATATAAGGAAATAAATAATAACTTTATTATTGCCTCTAGGGCATATTTCCTTCAGTCTCCCACTTGCACTAGAGTCAATAATCTAGATTACACAGTAATGATTCTAACACCCATGGAGCCTTGGTGCTGATCATGTTATGCTCGTGGAAGAGGCTTAGTCAACGGGTCTGCAACATTCAGATCCGTATGTATCTGGCAAATCTCTACGTCTCCCACCTGGACTAGATCCCGGATGGAATTGAAGCGTCTCTTGATGTGCTTGGTTCTCTTGTGAAATCTGGCTTCCTTCGCCAAGGCAATTGCACCAGTATTGTCACAAAAGATTTTTATTGGACCCGATGCACTAGGTATGACACCTAGATCGGATATGAACTCCTTCATCCAGACTCCTTCATTCGCTGCTTCCGAAGCAGCTATGTATTCCGCTTCACACGTAGATCCCGCCACGACGCTCTGTTTAGAACTGCACCAACTAACAGCTCCACCGTTTAATGTAAACACGTATCCGGTTTGCGATTTAGAATCGTCCGGATCAGTGTCAAAGCTTGCATCAACGTAACCGTTTACGATGAGCTCTTTGTCACCTCCATATACGAGAAACATATCCTTAGTCCTTTTCAGGTATTCAGGATGTTCTTGACCGCTGTCCAGTGATCCACTCCTTGGATTACTTTGGTACCTCCCTGCTAGACTTAGCAAGGCACAGCCACACATCAGGTTCTGGTACACCATTGCAATACATGATAGAGCCTATGGCTGAAGCATAGGGAATCTTTCATTTCTCTCTATCTTCTGGTGGTCGGGCCATTGAGTCTTACTCAACTTCACACTTTGTAACACAGGCAAGAACCCTTTCTTTGCTTGATCCATTTTGAACTTCTTCAAAATCTTGTCAAGGTATGTGCTTTGTGAAAGTCCAATTAAACGTCTTGATCTATCTCTATAGATCTTTATGCCTAATATGTAAGTAGCTTCACCGAGGTCTTTCATTGAAAAACTCTTATTCAAGTATCCCTTTATGCTATCCAGAAATTCTAAATCATTTCCAATCAGTAATATGTCATCCACATATAATATCAGAAATGCTACAGAGCTCCCACTCACTTTCTTGTAAATACAGGCTTCTCCAAAAGTCTGTATAAAACCAAATGCTTTGATCACACTATCAAAGCGTTTATTCCAACTCCGAGAGGCTTGCACCAGTCCATAAATGGATCGCTGGAGCTTGCACACTTTGTTAGCTCCCTTTGGATTGACAAAACCTTCCGGTTGCATCATATACAACTCTTCTTCCAGAAATCCATTTAGGAATGCAGTTTTGACATGCATCTGCCAAATTTCATAATCATAAAATGCGGCAATTGCTAACATGATTCGGACAGACTTAAGCATCGCTACGGGTGAGAAGGTCTCATCGTAGTCAACCCCTTGAACTTGCCGAAACCCTTTTGTGACAAGTCGAGCTTTGTAGACAGTAATATTACCGTCGGCGTCAGTCTTGTTCTTGAAGATCCATTTATTCTCAATTGCTTGCCGATCATTGGGCAAGTCAACCAAAGTCCATACTTTGTTCTCATACATGGATCCCATCTCAGATTTCATGGCTTCAAGCCATTTTGTGGAATCTGGGCTCACCATCGCTTCTTCATAGTTCGTAGGTTCATCATGATCTAGTAGCATGAAGAGCAGAAGAGATTACCGTACCACTCTGGCGCGGATCACTCTGGTTGATCTACGAGGTTCAGTAGTATCTTGTTCTGAAGTTTCATGATCATTATCATTAGCTTCCTCACTAATTGGTGTAGGTGTCACAGAAACAGTTCTGTGATGTACTACTTTCCAATAAGGGAGTAGGTACAGTTACCTCGTCAAGTTCTACTTTCCTCCCACTCACTTCTTTCGAGAGAAACTCCTTCTCCAGAAAGTTTCCGAATTTAGCAACAAAAGTCTTGCCTTCGGATCTGTGATAGAAGGTGTATCCAATAGTTTCCTTTGGATATCCTATGAAGACACATTTCTCCGATTTGGGTTCGAGCTTATCAGGTTGAAGCTTTTTCACATAAGCATCGCAGCCCCAAACTTTAGAAACGACAACTTTGGTTTCTTGCCAAACCACAGTTCATAAGGCATCGTCTCAACGGATTTTGATGGTGCCCTATTTAACGTGAATGCGGCCGTCTCTAGAGCATAACCCCAAAACGATAGCGGTAAATCAGTAAGAGACATCATAGATCGCACCATATCTAGTAAAGTACGATTACGACGTTCGGACACACCATTACGCTGTGGTGTTCCGGGTGGCTGGTGAGTTGCGAAACTATTCCATTGTTTCAAATGTACACCAAACTCGTAACTCAAATATTCTCCTCCACGATCAGATCGTAGAAACTTTATTTTCTTGTTACGATGATTTTCAACTTCACTCTGAAATTCTTTGAACTTTTCAAACGTTTCAGACTTATGTTTCATTAAGTAGATATACCCATATCTGCTTAAGTCATCTGTGAAGGTGAGAAAAATAACGATATCCGCCACGAGCCTCAATATTCATCGGACCACATACATCTGTATGTATGATTTCAACAAATCTGTTGCTCTCTCCATAGTACCGGAGAACGGTGTTTTTGTCATCTTACCCATAAGGCACGGTTCGCAAGTACCAAGTGATTCATAATCAAGTGGTTCCAAAAGCCCATCAGTATGGAGTTTCTTCATGCGCTTTATACCGATATGATAAACGGCAGTGCCACAAATAAGTTGCACTATCATTATCAACTCTGCATCTTTTGGTTTCAACACTATGAATATGTGTGTCACTACTATCGAGATTTAATAAGAATAGACCACTCTTTAAGGGTGCATGACCATAAAAGATATTACTCATATAAATAGAACAACCATTATTCTCTGATTTAAATGAATAACCGTCTCGCATCAAACAAGATCCAGATATAATGTTCATGCTTAACGCTGGCACCAAATAACAATTATTTAGGTCTAAAACTAATCCCGAAGGTAGATGTAGAGGTAGCGTGCCGACTGCGATCACATCGACTTTGGAACCATTTCCCACGCGCATCGTCACCTCGTCCTTAGCCAATCTTCGCTTAATCCGTAGTCCCTGTTTCGAGTTGCAAATATTAGCAACAGAACCAGTATCAAATACCCAGGTGCTACTGCGAGCATTAGTAAGGTACACATCAATAACATGTATATCACATATACCTTTTGTTCACCTTGCCATCCTTCTTATTCGCCAAATACTTGGGGCAGTTCCGCTTCCAGTGACCAGTCTGCTTGCAGTAGAAGCACTCAGTTTCAGGCTTAGGTCCAGACTTGGGTTTCTTCTCTTGAGCAGCAACTTGCTTGCTGTTCTTCTTGAAGTTCCCCTTCTTCTTCCCTTTGCCCTTTTTCTTGAAACTAGTGGTCTTGTTGACCATCAACACTTGATGCTCCTTCTTGATTTCTACCTCCGCAGCTTTCAACATTGCGAAGAGCTCGGGAATAGTCTTATTCATCCCTTGCATATTATAGTTCATCACGAAGCTCTTGTAGCTTGGTGGCAGTGATTGGAGAATTCTGTCAATGACGCAATCATCTGGAAGATTAACTCCATTGAATCAAGTGATTATTATACCCAGACATTTTGAGTATATGCTCACTGACAGAACTGTTCTCCTCCATCTTGCAGCTATAGAACTTATTGGAGACTTCATATCTCTCAATCCGGGCATTTTCTTGAAATATTAACTTCAACTCCTGGAACATCTCATATGCTCCATGACGTTCAACGTCGTTGAAGTCCCGATTCTAAGCCGTAAAGCATGGCACACTGAACTATCGAGTAGTCATCAGCTTTGCTCTGCCAGACGTTCATAACATCTGGTGTTGCTCCTGCAGCGGGCCTGACCCAGCGGTGCTTCAGGACGTAATTCTTCTGTGCAGATGAGGATATCCTCAAGTTACGGACCCAGCGTGTAATTCTACCATCATCTTTCAACTTAGCTTTCTCTAAGAACGCATTAAAATTCAACGGAACAACAACACAGGCCATCTATCTACAATAACATAGACATGCAAAAATACTATCAGGTACTAAGTTCATGATAAATTAAAGTTCAATTAATCATATTACTTAAGAACTCCCACTTATAGACATCTCTCTAACCTCTAAGTGATTAAGTGATCCAATCAACTAAACCATGTCCGATCATCACGTGAGATGGAGTAGTTTTCAATGGTGAACATCACTATGTTGATCATATCTACTATATGATTCACGCTCGACCTTTCGGTCTCCGTGTTCCGAGGCCATATCTGTATATATGCTTGGCTCGTCAAGTATAACCTGAGTACTCCACGTGTGCAACTGTTTTGCACCCATTGTATTTGAACGTAGATCCTATCACACCCGATCATCACGTGGTGTCTCAGCACGAAGAACTTTCGCAACAGTGCATACTCAGGGAGAACACTTCTTGATAATTAGTGAGAGATCATCTTATAATGCTACCGTCAATCAAAGCAAGATAAGATGTGAGGGAGTCCTGGATTAGGGGGTGTTCGGGTAGCCGGACTATACCTTCGGCCGGACTCCTGGACTATGAAGATACAAGATTGAAGACTTCGTCCCGTGTCCGGATGGGACTTTCCTTGGCGTGGAAGGCAAGCTTGGCAATGCGGATATTCAAGATCTCCTACCATTGTAACCGACTCTGTGTAACCCTAACCCTATCCGGTGTCTATATAAACCGGAGGGTTGTAGTCCGTAGGCAATCAACTCCATACACAACAATCATACCATAGGCTAGCTTCTAGGGTTTAGCCTCCTTGATCTCGTGGTAGATCTACTCTTGTACTACCCATATCATCAATATTAATCAAGTAGGATTAGGGTATTACCTCCATCGAGAGGGCCCGAACCTGGGTAAAACAAAGTGTCCCCTGTCTCCTGTTACCATCCGGCCTAGACGCACAGTTCGGGACCCCCTACCCGAGATCCGCCGGTTTTGACACCGACATTAGTGCTTTCAATGAGAGTTCCTCTGTGTCGTCACCTTTAGGCCTGATGGCTCCTTTGATCATCAACGACGATGCGGTCCAGGGTGAGATTTTTCTCCCCGGACAGATCTTCATCTTCGGCGGCTTCGCACTAGCGAAACGCGAGTCGAGGCGGACGTCGTCGTGGTAGCGACGACGGACGCCAAGACGAGCACGTGACACCACTGCCACCCTGTCTTAGCGAAACGCGAGTCGAGGCGGACGTCGTCGCGGTAGCGACGACGGACGCTGAGGGAGTCCTGGATTAGGGGGTGTTCGGGTAGGCCGGACTATACCTTCAGCCGGACTCCTGGACTATGAAGATACAAGATTGAAGACTTCGTCCCGTGTCCGGATGGGACTTTCCTTGGCGTGGAAGGCAAGCTTGGCGATGCGGATATTCAAGATCTCCTACCATTGTAACCGACTTTATGTAACCCTAACCCTATCCGGTGTCTATATAAACCGGAGGGTTGTAGTCCGTAGGCATCAACTCCATACACACAACAATCATACCATAGGCTAGCTTCTAGGGTTTAGCCTCTTGATCTCGTGGTAGATCTACTCTTGTACTACCCATATCATCAATATTAATCAAGCAGGACGTAGGGTTTTACCTCCATCGAGAGGGCCCGAACCTGGGTAAAACGTGTCCCCTGCCTCCTGTTACCATCCGGCCTAGACGCACAGTTCGGGACCCCCTACCCGAGATCCGCCGGTTTTGACACCGACATTGGTGCTTTCATTGAGAGTTCCTCTGTGCCGTCACAATCAGGAAGGATGCCCTCCCGTCTTTAAAGACGGCGCCGTTGCTAAGGGAGCCTTGGTGTCGGCCAAACCCTCCGGCTAGGTGGTTCCTCATGACCGCCTGTTCGGCTGTTGCGCCGACGGTGACCTCTCGGGTCATCAAAAGCAACCTACACGTCAGCTCGGGCTCGTCGAGCAGCTAGATCCAATGGAGCTCTCTTCCGTAAACGAGCTCTTGGATCGCATCGCCGCCCTGGGGGTCGCTACGGATTACGACCAGGTTGGGCTTAAACCCGATCTAAGAGAAATTAACTCTCCCCAAGTCACCCACCACGTTGCCGTGGTAGAGGCGCAGTGCGGCGACCCTTCATCTATTTTAAGGACTAGCTACGTCCGAATTCCCGACTCCTCCAAGCCGGATACCCGCGGAGGGGAGGATGTAACTCAAGACCTGAGCTTAGGATCAGGCAACGGGCTAGATTCGTTGGACAACATCCAAGAATCCGAACTTTAGAGTTCGGAAACTCTTCGGCCTCCGAATCTTGGATTGGGTGAGGTTTCAGATTCAACGACACCCGCCCACCCGAACATAAGCGATCTCTCCCAAATCAGGCAGAGGCCCGAGGAAACAGTACATCATTACTGGGCCAGATTCCTCCTGGTTATGAACAGGATAAAGGATTGCCGCGAGGGAGACGCAATCTCAATTTTCTGCAGTAATTGCACGGACGAGGGAATCCTTAACGCCGTAAGTCGTCGTGATATTACACGCTTCGCTGACTTGGCGTCCATAGTACAAAAATATTGTGCGATGGAAAGCGCCTGGAAAACCGAAATAAAATTTTGGGATAATCCGGCCTTGAATAGTAATCCCGTCCGAACTAAGAGGGTGCATCATCATAGGACACCCGGGATAAACACCAAAAAGCCAAAACCCTCTACAGGGCATGGAACCGTACTGGAAAGGTGGCTTGATGGACCCTGTAGAATTCACAGTACAGAGGACGCCACACCAACTCACAGCCTTAGAGCATGTTGGATACTCCGGCAGGTGGCCAAAATCGGCGAGGACCTCTTAATCCTGGAGGCCACAGAAAGCCAACCCGAGGACACCAGTACCGTTCTCACAATCTTCGAGACTTTCGCATCAAACAATATGCGAAAAAGAACACTCCACAGCCTCGCCGAAGTCTATCAAGTTGCAATAATAAATCCATGGAGCGACACTGCTATTACCTTCAACGCAAGTGATGAACCTAGATTCCGAAAAGCCCGAGCACCAGCCGCATTGGTCCTCAGTCCCATAGTGGACGGCTTTCGCCTCACCAAGGTGCTCATGGATGGAGGCAGCGGACTGAGCCTCATTTATGAGGAAACCCTTCAAAAAATGGAAATAGACTGGAACCGCATCGAGCGAAGCAGCACAACCTTTAGAGGAATAATCCCTAGTCGGGAAGCGCCCTGCATAGGAAAAATCACACTAGATGTGGTGTTCGGCACGCCGGATAATTACAGTTCTGAAGAAGTCACGTTTCAGGTGGCCCCGTTTAAGAGCGGACATCACGCTTTACTAGGGCGGGAAGCATTCACAATCTTCCAAGCAATACCCCATTACGGGTACATGAAGCTTAAGATGCCCGGGCCGAATGGAATTATCACTCTAGCTAGTGATCCGGACATAGCACTCCGCGCCGAAAACAAGACGGCCGCATTAGCCCTTGAGGCACTATCCGAAGCCTTAGCGGCCGAGGAACTGACTGCGCTGCGCTCCACGGTTAACAGGGATGATGTGATACTCGACAAGAGATCCAAATCCACATCTTCAAGCCAGCTGACGAAATAGTCAAATTCTAGGTCCATCCAACGGACCCTAAAAAAAGCTTCCATCGAGGCACGACTAAATCCTGATGTAGACGCCGCACTGCGAGAGTTCCTACGAGAGAACTGGGACATTTTCTCCTGGCACCCTTCAGACATGCCAGGGATCCCACGCAGGCTGGCCGAACACAGCTTAAATATCCTAAAAGGATTCAAACCTGTCAAACAAGCCCTTCGGCGTTTTTCCGAACCCAAGAGACAGGCTATGGGAGAGGAGCTAGCCAAGCTATTGGAGGCCGGATTCATTAGAGAAATAAAACATCCGGACTGGCTAGCAAACCTGGTGATGGTACCAAAGAAGGACAAATCCTGGCGCCTGTGTGTCGATTTTAAAGACCTTAACAAGGCTTGCCAAAAGGATCCCTTCCCCCTCCCCCATATCGATCAAATTTATCGATGCCACCGCAGGACACGATTCGTTGCGTTTCCTCGACGCATACTCCGGTTACCATCAAATCAAGATGGCAGAATCAGACCAAGCTGCAACAGCATTCATCACACCATACGGCCCATTCTGCTTCAACACAAACAATGCCCTTCGGGCTAAAAAACGCCGGCGCAACATATCAGCGCATGATCCAAACATGTATGGCAAACCAGATCGGCAAAACAGTGGAGGCGTATGTGGATGATGTGGTCGTCAAATCAAGGCATGTCGAATCCCTAGTAAACGACTTGAGGCTTACATTCGATAACCTCCGAAAATATGACACCAAGCTCAATCCAGAAAAATGCGTCTTCGGCGTTCCAACCGGAAAGCTCTTGGGCTTCATTGTATCCGGTAGAGGAATTGAAGCAAATCCAGCCAAGATCCGAGCTTTGTCACAATTGGATATCCCAAAGGACCTCAAACAAATACAAAAATTAACCGGATGCGTGGCGGCTTTAAGCCGCTTCATCTCGCTTGGGAGAAAAGGCACTACCCTCTATCGCCTCCTTCGGCGCACCGAACACTTCGAGTGGACGGATGCCGCCACGGCCGGACTTGATGAAATAAAAGCCATATTGGCAACAAACCCAGTCCTGGCCGCGAATCACCGGCGAACCAATGTTATTGTACATTGCAGCAACACATCAAGTTGTCAGCGCAGTGCTCGTTGTCGAGCGGGAAACGGATGGACACAAATTCCCCCTTCAAAGGCCGGTCTACTACGTGTCCACTGTCCTCACTCCATGCAAATCACGGTACCCGCATTATCAAAAGATTGCATACGCGGTATTCATGGCATCCCGAAAGCTCTGACACTACTTTCAAGAGTGTTCCATAACAGTAGCCTCGGAAGTATCACTCAACGATATTATCAACAACTGCGACGCAACGGGCCGGATTGCAAAATGGGCCATCGAGCTTCTCCCGTTCGATATAACCTATAAGCCACGGCGAGTTATTAAATCGCAAGTTTTGGCCGACTTCGTCGCAGAATGGACGGAGGCCGAGCTCCCTAAAGAGTACGGCACATATTCAAACTGGATTATGCATTTTCGACAGCTCAAAATGTTGCCGGACTGGGGCTGGCGTCGTCCTGACGTTCCCCACCAGGAGACACAGTCCAATAATGTGCTCCAGATCATGTACATGGATTCCAACAATGCAGCCGATATGAGGCCCTCCTACATGGTCCGATAGCAATATCCATGGGTATCCAGCGGCCTTAGAGGTACGGGGATTCAACCTCGCGATATCAAATAATGGAGACTTCGACGCAAGGACCAAAAAATTGGGGCAGCTTACGCAACGCCGTCCTAAAAAATGTCAGCTCGGTTCGAAGGCTGAGTTTCACCAATATAGCGAGAAAACAATCAAGCAGCGGACGTCCTGGCACGCATCGGAGCAAAACGCGATGCAGTCCCCCAACATCTTTTTGGAAAGATTGTTCAAACCATTCGTAGCATGGGAGGGGGAACCCACAAATAACAGCCCGGACCCAGCCGCACCACTCGACGCTGAACAATCTGACACAATTGGAGGCTCTGCCAATGAAATTACACCTTCAGCCCACCTATTAATGGCGGTCATCGCCCCATGGACAGAACCATTCCTAGCCTACCTTACTAGGCAGGAACTCCCGGAGGACCAAAACGAGGCCCGCCGCATAGTGCGGCGATCTAAAGCCTATAGAGTCCACGAGGGAGAGCTTTATAAGAAAAGCACTACCGGAGTCCTTCAAAGGTGCATCTCCGAAGAGGAAGGGCGGAACCTTCTGGCTGAAATTCATGCCGGACTCGGTGGTCACCACGCTGCTGCTCGGTCCCTAGTTAGCAAGGCTTTCCGTACAGGCTTTTATTGGCCGACGGCCGAGGCAGACGCTCAGGACTTAGTCCAACGATGCGCTGGTTGCCAACTTTTTGCCAACCAAAGCATATGCCACCCACCGCACTCCAAACTATACCCATCACCTGGCCTTTTGCGGTCTGGGGGCTTGACATGGTCGGACCCCTTAAAGGTGGGACCGATAGGAAAAAATACTTACTGGTCATGGTGGATAAATTCACCAAATGGATAGAAGCCAAGCCTGTTAAAACGGCCGAATCCGGACCTGTGATAGACTTCATATCGGGGTTGTACACCGTTATGGCGTCCCCCACAGCATCATAATAACGGTACAAACTTTACCGCCGACGAGGTAAAACTCTGGTGCAAAAACATGGGCATCAAGCTCGATTATGCTTCCGTCTATCACCCACAAACCAACGGCCAGGTCGAACGTGCAAATGGTCTTATCATGAGCGGCATTAAACCCAGACTGGTGCGGTCCCTCAAGGAATCTAACACGCACTGGGTAGAGGAGCTCGACTCCGTGCTATGGGGGCTGCGGACCACGCCAAATCGCACCACCGGATACACACCATTTTTTATGGTTTACGGCGCAGAGGCAGTTCTGCCCTGCGACATAATTCATGACTCACCTAGAGTGCGCATGTACGAAGAAAGAGAAGCCGAGCTCGATGCAGGACAACTTGGACGCCTTGGAGGAGGAGCGTGACGTGGCAAAAGCCCGTTCCGCATTTTATCAACAGCAGGCCCGAAGATATCAAAGCAGAGAAGTACGGGCCAAAAATTACAATGTTGGCGAACTAGTTCTACGCCTGCCGGATAAGAAAAAGGACAAACTCAAGCCCAAGTGGGAAGGTCCATTCATAATCGACCAAGTCCTGACTGGTGGGGCGTACCGCCTGCGAGATGCGTCGGATAACCGACTCGAGCCGAACCCATGGAACGCCACCCGTCTCCGAAGATTCTACGCCTAGCGCCGGACTCTGTGTTCGTCTCCTTCCTCTGTCCATTTTTTTCATTTTTCTGTCTTACATTTCTCTCCTTCCCCTCTTTTCTTTTATCGCCCTTAAAGGCTCATCTAAGTGATGCGCCACTCGCGCTCATTGAACCTGGGGGCTTCTTTAACAAAAGCTTATTTATATGGGCTTCATGCCCAACACATGCATCAAACTTCCGGATGTACCTTTTTCTTCACCATTATATGCATCGATATGACCTAAGTTTTGGCGAAGCTAGGTTGCCTGGCTCCTGTGCTTACCCCTACGTTCCCGATTGTTCGGCTAGGCGGTAAAGGGAGCACCTCTGCGATTGTTACTGCCGGGTCAGCCGGATGTGTACCTCAGACTGGGTGAAGCCGAAAGCTAGCGTTCTTAAGGGAATATTCGGTCGGTGAAATAAAAGATGATCTTTTTCATTTTATGCGCCCCCAGATGCTTTTTCTGCGTCTTTTCACGCAGTCCGGACATGCACTTTAGGGCATGCCTCCCAGCGAAAGGAACCCCTAACGGAACTATTCTCTCTGGAAGATGTTTCTTACTAACCATGTAATATAACATAACTAGTTGGGCACTTGTCTGATAAAGCACTAATGACCCCTACGCCTGGTCTCCACGCATACCCCGGTTCTTATATAACCGCTATGGTATTCGGACACACTCCGGACCGTCAGGTCCCGAGGTTGAAGCGAAAAGGTCGGCAACGACAAACGATCTACAATCCGGCTAGAAGGCATTACACATGTCAATTCAAAATTACATAGTCATTCTGACTGATTGTATTCCTCTTCTATACCATCTAACAGGCTGTCTAATTTACAGTCCTGCTGGGAATACTTCGCGGCCAACTCTACTTGGCTGTATACTAAGCTCACAGGGATCTCCTTCCCGTCAGGCCCCACTGGTCCAACCTCGGCCATGTGGTTTGGGTCAGACTTCATAAAACGGGTCTTCACCATGGCCCAGGCTTCCCTAGCGCCTTGTCGGCAGGCCAATATCTTCCACAAACGGAAGCGCCGCCGAGCTCCCTTCAGCTTCTCCGCAAGCTCTCCAAGGCCCTCGGGCATGGAGTGGGCAGGCCATAAGGCTTGGGCAACACCTCGCATCGCCTACCGAATTCGCTCGTGCAGTTGCATGAGTTTGGGAAGAAGGTCACCCGTAGAACCGGGCATCTCCTCTGTAGGACGACTTGTGAGCATACCTACAGACATTACTCTGTTAGTCGACTTCTTCGCCTAACTCTTTTTTCAAAGTTCGTTCAAGCACTTACTAAAAATGCCGCGTCGAAGCCGCTGATTCTCCTTCGTGGAGTCCGACAGCTGGCCACGAACATCTTTAAGTTCGACGTCCAGCTTGGTGTTGGCATCCTGAAGATCATTCTTCTCTCGCCTCACCCTTGTCAACATACTCTCACCGGCCTTTAGCTGGCATAAGAGTTGTTGTTTGTCCGGATCGAGTACGGCGCCATCTGCAATATGATTTGTCAGATTTACACCCACACCGCACAATACTAATCTTTCTAAGTGTATCTTACCTGAGGGGGTCTCTTTGGACTCCCCTGCTGCGGCTAGTGCGGCCTCTAGTTGGGCCCTGCACTTTTCCAGCTCCTGGGACAGTACAGTATTCTTCTCTGTAAGAACCTGCATATTAAAAGATCCTTAAATCAGTTGCTCTAACTATTTCAAGTCTCGGGGGCTACTGGTATATATATATTTGACCAAAATTTTCTTACCCGTATGCCTTTTACATACTACTCCGTGGCTCTGGCTAAACCATTTTGAGCGGCACGGAGGTACGCATCTCCCGAATTAAAGGCATCTAAAGCCTCTTGGGAGAAACAAGCATCGCGTAGAACTGTCCGGCGTCGCCTGTGGTTCATGGCACTCTCCACTTCAGAATTTGTGGCAGACAGCCTATCCTCATCCTCTGTCGGAGGAGCGTCCGGTACGCGCCTTGTGCTCGCCTCCGCTTCCTGGCCAGCCGTTGGAGCCTGGCTGGTGGAGGCGCGATTGGCAACCTCTCCGGATGTAGTCCCGCGAGGTCTCTTCGTTTTGAAGATAGAACGAACGTTAATATGCCCTAACAGAATAACACTAGGGAAACAGAGGGTGCGCTATACCTTTGCGCCGGCATCTCAGTCCGGACTACATTCCTTTTTGCCCCACGGGGCCCTGCGGCCCCTCGTTGGCTAGCCGCCGCAGGTTCGGCCTCCGCCTCGGAAATCTCCCCTGCAAAACACGGTTGTCGTCAGAAACACCGGAATACGTAGAGAGTGGAATCTCTCTCAAGGGAATGAGACTCCGGTTTCTGTCACCTGGGAGGCCGGGATTAACCCTGGGTAATCAGCCGTGATGGCTACCAAGGTATTGTCCTTGCTTAGCTGATGGAACACCCCGTCGATAAGCTCCACCGATATGTCCGGATCCTCTTCGGAGTCCGGATCGAGGGACCGTTCTGGGTCCTCGGGCTGTGGAGGGCGGCTGTTTATATCCTTTACCTCCTGTCGCAGTTCCTGCACTAAAGTCGTTAGACTACATATCTAACCGTGGGAGTATAGAACAAACAGGCAAGCGCAATTATTCACTTACCCAACTTGGAGGATCGTACATAGTAAATCCGGCCTATGGATTGACGCGGAGGAATTCCTCCTTTTCTCCCTTATACAAGGAGAATAAGATCTCTACTAAGGCGGTGGCTGAGTCCGGCCCCTTACGACCGTAACGTGTGGCGTCATCCTCCCCGTTGAAATCCCACATGGGGTGGCCTCTATATTGAAGCGGTTGCACCTCCCGCATAATGCATGCGGCCATGACTCCAATCATGGTTAGTCCGGAATGAGCCAACAGTATTATCCGACCCATCAGGTAAAGGACGTCTCTGTCACTTTCTCTCTGAGAGCTCCGCGGACGCCAGCTCAAGCGTTTTTTCAATGGAGCACTGTTGAACTCAGGGAGACCGACCCGGATAGGGTCCGGTAGCGGGACGTCATCTATGTAAAACCATTTCGAAGGCCAGTCCTCGGACGCCTTCTTCGGGGTTCCGGATAGGTATCCGGTCCCGGCGATGCGCCATACTTCGGCTCCGCCCACTTGATATATAGA
Organism: Triticum urartu; assembly: GCF_003073215.2. NCBI lineage: Eukaryota > Viridiplantae > Streptophyta > Magnoliopsida > Poales > Poaceae > Triticum > Triticum urartu. The sequence goes on along the minus strand of NW_024112557.1, from coordinate 3,393 downwards.
CCCCTTTTCAGAACGGGGCACCAGGAAGAATAACCTCTTCCACAGCGCAAAATGAGCCTCCACGCCTAAAAATAGCTCGCAAAGGGCGACGAAACCTGCGATGTGCAATACGGAGGAGGGCGTGAGATGGTGCAGCTGGAGGCCGTAGAACTCCAGAAGCCCGCGGAGAAACAGGTGAATTGGAAATCCCAGTCCCCTTATTAGATAGGGGACAAGGCACACCCGCTCTCCTTTAGAAGGATTGCGGGTGCTCTCCACTTGTTTTCCGCCATTATAGGTGGCGAGGCCGGCTCGGGCCGGGACCATGTATGCCTAAGGGAGGAATCCCTTGGCCTGAAGTGATGCTAACTTGCTATGCGAGATGGTGCAACTCTCCCAGTCCCCGGGTTTGGGACCGGAGGGGCGAGGGGAGGAGCTGCGACGGCTGGTCATGTTGGAATGGACCTTTGCTGGAAGTGCTTTGATGACAACTCGCAGAAAGGAGAAGATGTGGTTTGGACCTAAATCCCCATCCCGTTAAATAGGCGGCTCGTTTATACGGCTAGGGGTGTGGATGTAAAAACGCCCCGGCTTTTCGCATTCGTTTGACACGTGGAAGACGCCATTATTGGGCGTGGAAGCCGAGGAGCACTACATTACAAAAATCGGACATTATTCCTACAGGTACACAGATTTGGAGAAGAACCCGCCTTGCAATGCCGAAGACAATCTGCGCGCCGGACTTCGTCATTGAAGCCTGGTTCGGGGGCTACTGAGGGAGTCCTGGATTAGGGGGTGTTCGGGTAGCCGGACTATACCTTCAGCCAGACTCCTGGACTATGAAGATACAAGATTGAAGACTTCGTCCCGTGTCCGGATGGGACTTTCCTTGGCGTGGAAGGCAAGCTTGGCGATGCGGATATTCAAGATCTCCTACCATTGTAACTGACTCTGTGTAACCCTAACCCTATCCGGTGTCTATATAAACCGGAGGGTTGTAGTCCGTAGGACATCAACTCCATATACAACAATCATACCATAGGCTAGCTTCTAGGGTTTAGCCTCCTTGATCTCGTGGTAGATCTACTCTTGTACTACCCATATCATCAATATTAATCAAGCAGGAGTAGGGTATTTACCTCCATCGAGAGGGCCCGAACCTGGGTAAAAACATCGTGTCTTGTCTCCTGTTACCATCCGGCCTGACGCACAGTTCGGGACCCCCTACCCGAGATCCGCCGGTTTTGACACCGACATTGGTGCTTTCATTGAGAGTTCCTCTGTGCCGTCGCAATCAGGAAGGATGCCTCTTCCCGTCTTTAAAGACGGCGCCGTTGCTAAGGGAGCCTTGGCTGTCGGCCAAACCCTCCGGCTAGGTGGTTTCCTCATGACCGCCTGTTCGGCTGTTGCGCCGACGGTGACCTCTCGGGTCATCAAAAGCAACCTACACGTCAGCTCGGAGCTCGTCGAGCAGCTAGATCCAATGGAGCTCTCTTCCGTAAACGAAGCTCTTGGATCGCATCGCCGCCCTGGGGGTCGCTACGGATTACGACCAGGTTGGGCTTAAACCCGATCTAAGAGAAATTAACTCTCCCCAAGTCACCCACCACGTTGCCGTGGTAGAGGCGCAGTGCGGCGACCCTTCATCTATTTTAAGGACTAGCTACGTCCGAATTCCCGACTCCTCCAAGCCGGATACCCGCGAGGGGATGTAACTCAAGACCTGAGCTTAGGATCAGGCAACGGGCTAGATTCGTTGGACAACATCCAAGAATCCGAACTTCAGAGTTCGGAAACTCTTCGGCCTCCGAATCTTGGATTGGGTGAGGTTTCAGATTCAACGACACCCGCCCACCCGAACATAAGCGATCTCTCCCAAATCAGGCAGAGGCCCGAGGAAACAGTACATCATTACTGGGCCAGATTCCTCCTGGTTATGAACAGGATAAAGGATTGCCGCGAGGGAGACGCAATCTCAATTTTCTGCAGTAATTGCACGGACGAGGGAATCCTTAACGCCGTAAGTCGTCGTGATATTACACGCTTCGCTGACTTGGCGTCCATAGTACAAAAATACTGTGCGATGGAAAGCGCCTGGAAAACCGAAATAAAATTTTGGGATAATCCGGCCTTGAATAGTAATCCCGTCCGAACTAAGAGGGTGCATCATCATAGGACACCCGGGATAAACACCAAAAAGCCAAAACCCTCTACAGGGCATGGAACCGTACTGGAAAGGTGGCTTGATGGACCCTGTAGAATTCACAGTACAGAGGACGCCACACCAACTCACAGCCTTAGAGCATGTTGGATACTCCGGCAGGTGGCCAAAATTGGCGAGGACCTCTTAATTCTGGAGGCCGCAGAAAGCCAGCCCGAGGACACCAGTACCGTTCTCACAGTCTTCGAGACTTTCGCATCAAACAATATGCGAAAAAGAACACTCCGCAGCCTCGCCGAAGTCTATCAAGTTGCAACAATAAATCCATGGAGCGACACTGCTACCTTCAACGCAAGTGATGAACCTAGATTCCGAACAGCCCGAGCACCAGCCGCATTGGTCCTCAGTCCCATAGTGGACGGCTTTCGCCTCACCAAGGTGCTCATGGATGGAGGCAGCGGACTGAACCTCATTTATGAGGAAACCCTTCAAAAAATGGAAATAGACTGGAACCGGCAGCACAACCTTTAGAGGAATAATCCCCAGTCGGGAAGCGCGCTGCACAGGAAAAATCACACTAGATGTGGTGTTCGGCACGCCGGATAATTACAGGTCCGAAGAAGTCACGTTTCAGGTGGCCCCGTTTAAAGCGGATATCACGCTTTACTAGGGCGGGAAGCATTCACAATCTTCCAAGCAATACCCCATTACGGGTACATGAAGCTTAAGATGCCCGGGCCGAACGGAATTATCACTCTAGCTAGTGATCCGGACATAGCACTCCGCGCCGAAAACAAGACGGCCGCATTAGCCCTTGAGGCACTATCCGAAGCCTTAGCGGCCGAGGAACTGACTGCGCTGCGCTCCACGGTTAACAGGGATGATGTGATACTCGACAAGAGATCCAAATCCACATCCTTCAAGCCAGCTGACGAAATAGTCAAATTCCAGGTCCATCCAACGGACCCCAATAAAACAGCTTCCATCGGGGCACGACTGAACCCTGATGTAGACGCCGCACTGCGAGAGTTCCTACGAGAGAACTGGGACATTTTCGCCTGGCACCCTTCAGACATGCCAGGGATCCCACGCAGGCTGGCCGAACACAGCTTAAATATCCTAAAAGGATTCAAACCTGTCAAACAAGCCCTTCGGCGTTTTTCCGAACCCAAGAGACAGGCTATGGGAGAGGAGCTAGCCAAGCTATTGGAGGCCGGATTCATTAGAGACATAAAACATCCGGACTGGCTAGC
>NW_024112556.1:0-12363 GCF_003073215.2 Triticum urartu | reverse complement strand
ACATCGCGCACCGGCTTCCCGAGGAGGGGCAGCTTCTCCCCACCCCAAGGCCCCATGAGAGGGTAGTATTTCTTCCACTTCCTCCGCGGACTGGGTTTTCCACTCCACCCATTTGTCTGGGGGCTCATGTTCTATTACGGCCTGGATTTCCATGATCTGGCCCCGAACTTCATCCTCAACATCTCGGCGTTTATCGTCGTGTGCGAGGCTTTCCTCCGCGTCCGCCCTCATTTCGCCTCTGGCTCAAGACCTTCAACGTCAAGCCCAAGGTGGTGCGCGGCAGCCAGGCGGAGTGCGGAGGCGCCATGGCGGGCAAGATGGCCAACGTCCTATGGTTCGAGGGCTCTTTTGTGGAGACCCTAAAGGGGTGGCAATCCGGGTGGTTTTACATCACCGAGCCACGCGATCCGAAATGGACCGCAGCCCCCGAGTTCCGATCCGGACCCCCCACGCGGCTTATGTCCTGGAAAGACGGGTGTCGTGGGGTGAACGAAAAAGAGGTGACCGGATTGCAAACATGCATCCAGTCCCTGGTGAACAAGCCAATCCGGCTTGTTAATGTAATCCAGGTTATGCTCGTCCGCCGGATCCTCCCGTGCCAACAACGGGATTTTAATCTGTGGGAGTTCGACCCGGCGCAGCACCAAACCCTTAGCAGGCTCTTCGACACGACGTACGAAGATGCCTGGAAGGTGCTATTCAAGGGCGCCGAGGCTCCCGCATCCGCTTCCGAGGACCGCGGATACAGCTCGCAGCGTCACGCTAGCGAGGTAAGCTATCTTCACCTTTTACAGGATGTTAAGCTTTTTTCATAGTTTGACTCTATGCGGGATCTAAACTCCCTTACCTTTGACAGGCTTGGCGAGGCGATATCCGGACCGATTAACTGTCCGGCTCCGCTGCCCGAAGACCCAGCCCCAGCTCTACTAGTGAAGCTGCTGGTTCCGGCGCCTTATGTGGTGCCGGAGAAGAAGGCCAAGAAGAAGAAGACCACGGGGACTCGAAAGAGTGCCCGTACACGTGGTGGTGTCGGACTCGTCATCTGACGAGTCCGAGACGCCCTCCTCCGCGAAAACGAGGAGGAGGAAGAAGAAAACTCTCCCCCAGCGGAGGGAGGAGAGAAGAGGAAGGCCGCCCCAACGGGGGAGGCCGAGGGGTCTAGGAAAAGGAAGACCCCTCCGCCGGACTACGCCCCCAACGCCGAAGAGGGCAAAGAGGAGTGGCCAAACAGGGCCAAGCGTCCGGCGAAATCGTAAGTTCGGATATCAGAATAACTCATGATGTTCCTTTGTTGCACAGCTTTCCCTAATGTCGAATGTAATTATGCAGTCCGCCCCGGGCCGAATTCGACGAATCGTCGGGCGGCTCCCTGGACTCATCGGACGTGAACTCAGTTCCGCCCGCTGTCTCCCCCCGCACTGCAGACGACGCCGAAGTGGCGTCGCGACAAGCTCCGGGGCAGGAGGAGGTGGTCCCGGAGGAGCCGCAAGGCAACCTCCCGGACTCCAGGAGTGAAGGGGATAAGGCCCCCCAGGGCTCCAAGTCCGGCTTTGTGCCGGACACCGCGCCGGAATCTTCCACAGTTCCGGACCGCGGTAGGCGAACTCCTTCCAAGAGGAGCAAGCCTTCTGAGCCGGCGGCCTCCGTCCAACCGGAGGTGCCGGACAATCTGCTGGAGGTGCTTGACGGCGCCTCCATCGACGAGGGGCACCGTACTATTATGAGTACGGTGATCCAGAAGGTTCAGTCCGCCAAGAGCGGACTGACTGAAGCTTGCGCTAGCCTTCTAACAGGCTTCGAGGTAAGTAAAAATATGTAAAAATATTACCGCATAGACAGTAGCCCCTGATGCTCTGTTTGGCGTTCGGAAAGAAAAGCCGAATAGAGGATCTATTAAATATCGCAGGAGTCTAACAAAAAAGAGTCAATATGCGTATGCAGGCTTCGCTGCTATCCACCGCCGCACTGACTGCGGAGGTGGGTGTCCTGAAGCAGGACCTCGAGCGGACCGAGCAAGAGCTCGGCCTTGCCAAGCGGCGGCTCGAGGAGAAAGAAGGTAAGAAATACCTTACAGAAAAAGTGCCTATAAAAAGGCGTGATTGCAAAAAAAATAACAGGATTGTACTGCTTATTGTAGGGGCCACGACTGAGGTGGCGACCCTTAAGCAGGCGCTGTCTGAGGCCGAAAAGAAAACGGCCGCGGAGCGCACCGAGCGAGACAGACTTGGGGCTCAGGTCGGCGAGGTGCAGCAAGAGCTTCAGGCTCTCATGAAAAAACATGAGAGTTTGGAGCTTGAGTCAAAGGCGCAAGCATCCGAGCTCGCGACGGCCCTTGAGACTGCCAAGTCTGCCAAGGCCGAAGCCCAAAAGGCCCTCCAAGAGTTGGAGGAGATGAGGAAGATAGCAGCGGGTAAGGCATTCTTCATGCAAAGCAGAAATATAAAAGTAAACTACTTGTTACTTACCCGAATCCGGAGCTCTCCAGGGGCATTCGCAGATCTTCCCCGCAGCGTATCCGCCGCCGCCGCATTCTACCGAGCTGAAGAGGGCAGCTCGACGGAGAAGGTGTTCTGGTCTCAGTATTCTGAGGCCGGACACCCTGTGCCCTTGAGCGACCAGCTGAAACAGCTGGTCGAGCTCCACAAGGCGGCCGAACAGGCCATGAAGGGCTTCATAGTTCGGCTGTGGCCCGGAGAGGCCCTGCCTGGGAGCTATTTCGGGCTGGTGCGGCGGCTGGTGGAGGCCTGTCCGAGGCTCGAGGTCATCAAGCGCTCCGTCTGCATCGAAGGTGCCCGTCGGGCCCTTGCCCGTGCAAAGGTGCACTGGGGTAAGCTGGACGGTGAGAAGCTTGTGAAGGACGGGCCGCCGCCGGGGAAGGAGCATCGCAAGCCCGAGAACTACTACAAGGATGTTCTTGCAGGTGCCCGCCTTGTGGCGGATGAATGTACCAAGGATGTGATATTTGAATGAACTCGCTCGTGTTTATCCTGTGCGCTGAAAACTTGTTCATATGCGCTAAGCAATGCTTATTGAATTTAAAATATTACTTTCTGTGCGGCCGTTTATCAAAAATTGAGAGATGGCCAGTCGTCGGCTTCTGCCCCCATGCCACTAGTGCTGGGGTGTTCGGGATAAACCTGAGCGCTCTTTTTCCCATAGTTGGGTCCTTCGAGGGAGGCGCTCAGCACAACGAACCAGGCAATCGGACTATAATGCTTGAACACTCTCACTTAGCCATAGAACTCTATAATTTTAAATTTCGGCGAAGCCCCTAGTTCGGAAGACCGAGTTCGGGGCGCTATCCACGCCTTGGCCGGACAAAGCCAGCTCCTCGCTCGAAGCGGCATAAGCCTTTAGGGACTCGAAAAACCTCTCGAACAGCGACCGGTCTCTCGCCACATCATGACAGTCAGTTTTAGCTTTCTCCACTGAGGTGCTTAACCCAGCTGAACCGGGCACAATCGCAGTGGTTCTCCTAGTGCTACCTTAGCCGATAGAGCGGAACGTAAGGCACCAAAACATAGGAGCCGGGCAAACCCAACTATTGACCCAAATCATGATTCGGAGCCGATGCATATAGTGCTATAAGTTCGGGGTGCCGCACTTGTGAAAGTGTACGGACTTCTCACACCATAATGAGGGGTACTGAAGCCCCTGGCGTGTTTGCCGTACCATGGTGTACGGGTGCAATCATGTCATTTAATAAACATATATGTGAAAAGAGGATAATGCAAAAAATAGACAGAAGCTAAGCATTGTTTATAGAGAGGCTATTTATCAAAGCCGAACGATACAAATAGTGCGGTAAGCAAAAGATATTGGACTATTCAGTATGTCCTGACCAGGGGCAGGCCGCGGAATTGTATTTAAAACAGGTATACCGCTCGTATACAGAGACCACCTGGGAGTTCCATAATGCGGCATGGCTTGTCTGCCTCCCTGGATCTTGCATCGTTTGTGCGGCAGTCGAATTGCCGAACAGGTCGTCCGAAGTATGGAGTCCTGAAAGTAAGAAAAAATTAAAAAAAGAATCCGGCAGCCCCTAGTACGTTTTAAGCCGTATTTTGGGCATGCCGTTATTGTGCCCCTTCCCCTGTGCCCATGGTATTTCAAGGGCGTAGTTATGTACGCGAGGTACTGGTTTCGCTATGTCGCGAAAGCTGGGGTTGGGGCCGCATTGCTACGCTTGCTCAGAGTGTGCCAGGCGGTCCTGCTGTGGGTTACTCCGGGCGCGCTTGGCAGTGTCTGGCTTTTTAATGGCCGGACTGGAGAATTGCCTGAGAAGGCTACTTTGTACCTCCGCTGCGAGAGCCGCCGTATGCTCCTCCGTACGGAGGGAGCGTTCGGTGTTTCCGTTGACCGTAATTACTCCTCGAGGGCCTGGCATCTTGAGCTTGAGATATGCGTAGTGCGGCACCGCATTGAACTTTGCGAATGCGGTTCGTCCGAGCAGGGCGTGATAGCCACTGCGAAACGGGACTATATCGAAGATTAACTCTTCGCTTCGGAAATTGTCCGGGGATCCGAAGACCACGTCAAGTGTTACTGAGCCTGTACAGTTGGCTTCTACACCTGGTATAACGCCTTTAAAGGTCGTTTTTGTGGGCTTAATCCTTGAGGGATCTATGCCCATTTTCCGCATTGTATCCTGGTAAAGCAGGTTCAGGCTACTGCCGCCGTCCATGAGGACTCTTGTCAGATGAAATCCGTCGATGATTGGGTCGAGAACTAATGCGGCGAAGCTGCCATGAAGGATGCTAGTGGGATGGTCCCTTCGATCAAAAGTGATCGGGCAGGAGGACCATGGGTTGAACTTTGGGGCGACTGGCTCCAACGCGTATACGTCCCGTAGCACACGCTTCCGCTCCCTCTTGGGAATGTGGGTTGCGTATATCATGTTCACCATTCGCACTTGTGGGGAAAAGCCCTTCTGTCCATTGTTGTTCGGCAGCCTGGGCTCCTCCTCGTCGTCGCTGTGCAGCCCCTTGTCTTTGTTTTCGGCTCTTAACTTGCCTGCCTGCTTGAACACCCAACAATCCCTGTTAGTGTGATTGGCTGGCCTTTTGGGGGTGCCATGTATCTGGCACAAGCGGTCGAGTATTCGGTCCAAACTGGACGGGCCCTGAGTATTCTTTTTGAATGGCTTTTTCCGCTGACCGGATTTATAGCCTTTGAATCCGGCATTGACTGCCGTGTCTTCATTGCTGTCGCTGTTAACGCGGCGTTTTTGCTTATTCCGACGTGTCCTGCCACTTTTGTCCTTGGTATCCGAATTACCAGGGTTCTTTGATAAGTTGTTACTGCGAGCTAGCCAGCTGTCTTCTCCCGCAAAAGCGGGTCATGAGTGTCGTGAGGGCTGCCATGGATTTCGGCTTTTCCTGTCCCAGGTGCCGGGCAAGCCACTCGTCGCGGATGTTATGCTTGAAGGCTGCTAGGGCCTCTGCGTCCGGACAGTCGACTATCTGGTTTTTCTTTGTTAGGAACCGTGTCCAGAATTGTCTGGCCGATTCCTCTGGCTGCTGAATTATGTGGCTTAAGTCGTCGGCATCCGGTGGTCGCACATAAGTGCCCTAGAAGTTGTCGAGGAATGCGGCTTCCAGGTCCTCCCAAGAACCGATTGAGTCTGCTGGCAAGCTGTTAAGCCAATGCCGGGCCGGTCCTTTAAGTTTGAGCGGGAGGTATTTGATGGCGTGTAGATCATCGCCGCGTGCCATGTGGATGTGAAGGAGATAATCCTCGATCCATACCGCCGGATCTGTTGTGCCATCGTATGATTCGATGTTTACGGGTTTGAAACCCTCTGGGATTTTATGATCCATTACTTCATTCGTGAAGCATAGCGGGTGTGCGGCGCCTCTGTACTGGGCTATATCACGACGCAGCTCGGAAGAGCTATGTCTGTTGTGTTCGGCCCGGCCGGATTTGTTGTATCCGGAGTGAAGATCATTGTCACATGCCGTAGGGCGCCTGCGGCGATCCGTAGATCGATCTTGTTTGTCTTGCCTTATCCTCCAGTATGTACTCGTGTAGGTCGGGCGCATTTTCCCGTGCCTATAGTTGAGCGACATCGGGCAATGGCTTGGCACCACCCAGTTTGTAGCCACTGTCGACGATCTATACCGATCATGCTTGACTTTCGAGTGTTGAGGCGCGAGAGGACCTGACTTGCTACGATCGTCAGACCCGCGAGGGTAGAGTGGGCCGCGACGAATGGTAGGAGCGATCATGCCATGTCAGCGCTGGTAGGATGACTCAGGCAGGCTTGCCCTCGCTCGATTACGGGGTGACGCGTAGCGATGCCTGCGCTCGTTCGGCGAGTTAACTCTGTGAGAGCGAGGTGATACGTTATCGGAGTGTTCATATAACTCTCCTCTCGACCCGAAAGAAACTTGCGGTCCATCTGATCAGCTAGCAAATCTTGGGCACTTTAAGAGACTGCTGTCTCTCTCTCTTGAGTGGGTGACTTGACCGTAGGCTAGAGGAACAGACCTGCGTTTGAACGCCCACCGACAATCTGTGTATACAGTGGACAGGCGGCTCTTGACAGAAGCTGGCTCTGACGAATTCGTCCGTCGGTCCGGAGGCGTGTTTCCTGCGTCTTCGGCGACGGAGTCCGCTTATAAAGTTTTCCACTCTCGACACACTCATCGGATCATGAACGCTCATCTCATAGAGGGCCTGGTTTGACTTCTTCCAATTCTTCCCTCAAGTGCCGAATCACGTTGCTGAAGGTGTGGATGTTCCTTACGGCTGCATCAAATTTACTCATGCCGTCGCATGAGGGGCTCAGCATTACACTCCACCTCATGCCGAATCATTGCTGAGGTGGGTGGTTCTTCGGCGCTATCCGGGGTATATTAATCTCCCGTGCCGGAATCACCGTTTTTGCTTTGGCGGGATTTAGAGCGGCGCCGCTGACGCCGGACGCTTTGGCTGTTTCTTGGGGGCGTCATCCCCCACTGTTCCATCGCCATCTCCATCTTTTGGAGTATCCACCATATATATGTCATATGACGAGGTGGCCTTCCAGCGCCCTACAGGTGCTGGTTCCTGTTCGTCTCCTACATCGTCGTCCATGCCGTCGATGTCTTCGGAGCTGAAGTCAAGCATGTCGGTTAGATCGTCGACAGTGGCTACAAAGTGGGTGGTGGGTGGGCTTTGAATTTCCTCATCGTCCGTATCCCACCCTCGCTGACCGTAGTCCGGCCAGGGCTCTCCTGATAAAGAGAGAGACTTAAGAGAATTCAGGATGTCGCCAAAAGGCGAATGCTGAAAGATGTCTGCGGCGGTGAACTCCATTATCGGCGCCCAATCGGATTCGATTGGCAGGGGCGCGGGGGGTTCGGAGTCCGGGAGGAGTCCGGATCCTCGGAGTCACGGGTCGTGCAGAGTGCGGGGCTAGCGTTCGGCTCGATCGCTTTCGGGATCGCAGCCCCCGAGGTGACGTCCAACCGCTCATCCTCGATTGGCGCAATAGGCTCCGAGTTAGGGGTCGGAACCGATGCGTGTGCGGCCTCCAGGACACTGTCCGGAGGCAGAGCTAGATCATGCCCCTCGAGATAGTGCGGCGCGCTTGGCCGTGGCTCGAGACCCGTCGAAGATCAAGTCTCCGCGGATGTCAGCCGTGTAGTTTAAGCTTCCAAACCTGACTTGATGGCCAGGGGCGTAGCTTTCGATCTGCTCCAGGTGGCCGAGCGAATTGGCCCGCAGAGCGAAGCCGCCGAAGACGAAGATCTGTCCGGGGAGAAAAGTCTCACCCTGGACCGTATATCGTTGTTGATGATCAAAGGAGCCATCGGGCCTAAAGGCGACGACACAGAGGAACTCTCAATGAAAGCACCAATGTCGGTGTCAAAACCGGCGGATCTCGGGTAGTGGGTCCCGAACTGTGCGTCTAGGCCGGATGGTAACAGGAGGCAGGGAACACGATGTTTTACCTAGGTTCGGGCCCTCTTGATGGAGGTAAAACCCTACGTCCTGCTTGATTAATATTGATGATATGGGTAGTACAAGAGTAGATCTACCACGAGATCAAGGAGGCTAAACCCTAGAAGCTGGCCTATGGTATGATTGTTGTATATGGAGTTGATTGCCTACGGGCTACAACCCTCCGGTTTATATAGACACCGGATAGGGTTAGGGTTACATGGAGTCGGTTACAATGGTAGGAGATCTTGAATATCCGCATCGCCAAGCTTGCCTTCCACGCCAAGGAAAGTCCCATCCGGACACAGGACGAAGTCTTCAATCTTGTATCTTCATAGTCCAGGGAGTCCGGCTACCCGAACACCCCTAATCCAGGACTCCCTCAATGACCCTTTCGCCAGATTCTGGAGTAGGGATGACTTGCCCCTTCGTCAGAAGTCTGTGTGCGATTTCTGCGGTTAAGTACCTCGCCTCCCGGAGTCCCTGGATATCCTTCTTCGTCACGGAAGAGGCCACCCACTTGCCTTGCGAACCGGATCCGGACATGGTCAGAGAGCTTGGTGGCAATGGAGAAGGATTGAGACTTGGGTGCTGGAGCTCAAAGATGGGAAGGCTGAGGAAGGAGAAGGCGTGGGGTAAAAGATGGGTCCTTATCCCTTTATAAAGGCAAAGAATGTCAAGCAACCCCACACAAGCCTTAAAAATTGCCTGTTCCCAAGGGGTCGAGCGAATGGCACGGTTGGATCACCCAAACCCTCATTGATGAAAATCCCGCAATAAGGGGACGCGATCTTTGCTTTGACAAGACGTGTCACTGGGAGTTGCGTCTCGAAACGCGAAACAAGAGGCTGAAAAAATGGTTCAAAATAATAATGAGGCCGGGATTCAATGCCTCACCGAAAAAGTTGTCAGAAGACATGACCTATTTTTTTTATTAAGTATTTTGCCTTTGTGGTTCAAGGTTGTGACTATTGTACAAAGCAGGATATAGTTTTCTTGGTCGATCTACTTTGGAGTATTCAGAGGAGGAACCCACCTTGCAATGCCGAAGACAATCTGCACGCCAGACACATCATCATTGAAGCCTGTTTCAGGGGCAACTAAGGGAGTCCTGGATTAGGGGGTTCCAGGGTGTCCGGGCTATGTGACGTGGCCGGACTAGTGGGCCGTGAAGATACAAGATAGAAGGCTTTTCCCCCGTGTCCGGATGGGACTCTCCTTGGCGTGAAGGCAAGCTTTGGAGTTCGGATATGAAGTTCTTTCCTCTGTAAACCGACTTTGTACAAACCTAGCCCCCTCCGGTATCTATATAAACAGGGGGGTAGTCCATAGAGGCAGTCATAATCATACAGGCTAGACATCTAGGGGTTTAGCCATTACGATCTCGTGGTAGATCAACTCTTGTAACCCCTATATTCATCAAAGTCAATCAAGCAGGATGCAGGGTTTTACCTCCATCAAGAGGGCCCGAACTTGGGTAAACATCGTGTCCCCTGCCTCCTGTTACCTTCGATCCTTAGACGCACAGTTCAGGACCCCCTACCCGAGATCTGTCGGGTTTGACACCGACGACGAGCCATCGGTTTGACCGCCGCCTGATGGCTGCTGGAACTACATCGGTATTTCCCCGGAGAGGGAGGAATGATGTAGCACAACAACGGTAGAGTATTTCCCTCAGTTATGAAACCAAGGTATCGAACCAGTAGGAGAACCAAGCAATACAACGTAAACAGCTCCTGCACACAAATAACAACACCTCACAACCCGACGTGTTAAAGGGATTGTCAATCCCTTTCGGGTAACAGTGCCAGAAATTGGTGTGTGATACGTATCCAACGTATTTATAATTTTTGATTGCTCCATGCTATTATATTATCTATTTTGGATGTTAATGGGCTTTATTTTACACTTTTATATCATTTTTGGGACTAACCTACTAACCGGAGGCCCAGCCCAAATTGCTGTTTTTTTGCCTATTTTAGGGTTTCGAAGAAAAGGAATATCAAACGGAGTCCAAACGGAATGAAACCTTCGGGAACGTGATTTTCTCAACAAACGTGATCCAGGAGACTTGGAGTGGGCGTCAAGAAACAAACGAGGAGGCCACGAGGCAGGGGGCGCCTACCCCCTGGGCGCGCCCTCCACCCTCGTGGGCCCCTCGTTGCTCCACCGACGTACTTCTTCCTCCTATATATATACCATGTACCCCCCAAACATCCAGGAGCACCACGAAAACCTAATTCCACCGCCGCAACCTTCTGTACCCGAGAGATCCCATCTCGGGGCCTTTTCCGGAGCTCCGCCGGAGGGGGCATTGATCACGGAGGGCCTCTACATCAACTCCATGGCCTCTCCGGTGATGTGTGAGTAGTTTACTTCAGACCTACGGGTCCATAGTTATTAGCTAGATGGCTTCTTCTCTCTCTTTGGATCTCAATACAAAGTTCTCCTCGATTCTTCTTGGAGATCTATTCGATGTAATCTTCTTTTGCGGTGTGTTTGTCGAGATCCGATGAATTGTGGGTTTATGATCCAGATTATCTATGAACAATATTTGATTCTCCTCTTGAATTCTTTTATGTATGATTGGTTTATCTTTGCAATTCTCTTCAAATTATTAGTTTGGTTTGGCCTACTAGATTGATCTTTCTTGCAATGGGAGAAGTGCTTAGCCTTGGGTTCAATCTTGCGGTGCTCGATCCCAGTGACAGAAAGGGAACCGACACGTATTGTATTGTTTCCATCGAGGATAAAAATGTGGGGTTTATATCATATTGCATGAGTTTATCCCTCTACATCATGACATCTTCCTTAAAGCATTACTCTATTCTTATGAACTTAATACTCTAGATGCATGCTGGATAGCGGTCGATGTGTGGAGTAATAGTAGTAGATGCAGAATCGCTTTGGTCTACTTGTCGCAGACGTGATGCCTATATACATGATCATACCTAGATATTCTCATAACTATGCTCAATCCTATCAATTGCTCGATAGTAATTCGTTTCCCCACCGTAATACTTATGCTCTTGAGAGAAGCCACTAGTGAAACCTATGGCCCCCGGGTCTATCTTCCATCATATTAATCCTCCAACACTTAGTTATTTCCTTTGACGTTTATTTTACTTTGCATCTATATTTCTCTTTATCATAAAAATACCAAAAATATTATCTTACCATATCTATCAGATCTCACTCTCGTAAGTGACCGTGAAGGGCTTGACAATCCCTTTGTCGCGTTGGTTGCGAGGTTCTTATTTGTTTGTGTAGGTGCGTGGGACTTGAGCGTGATCTCCTACTGGATTGATACCTTGGTTCTCAAAAACTAAGGGAAATACGTACGCTACTTTGCTGCATCACCCTTTCCTCTTCAAGGGAAAACCAACGCAGTGCTCAAGAGGTAGCAAGAAGTATTTCTGGCACCGTTGCCGGGGAGATTCACGCCAAGTCAAGTCAAGATTTGATTCCCAACAACGAGTCATTTCTGGTGCCATTGCTAAGTCAAGACATACCAAGTACCCATCACAAACTCTTATCCCTCGCATTACATTATTTGCCATTTGCCTCTCGTTTTCCTCTCCCCCACTTCACCCTTGCCGTTTTATTCGCCCTCTTTTCCTCTCGCCCTCTCCTTCTGTTCCCCTTCTCCTTTTCTATTTGCCTTTTTTCCCGTTTCTTGTTTGCTTGTGTGTTGGATTGCTTACTTGCCACGATGGCTCAAGATAATACTAAGTTGTGTGACTTTACCAATACCAACAACAATGATTTTCTTAGCACTCCGATTGCTCCTCTTACCGATGCTGAATCTTGTGAAATTAATGCTGCTTTGTTGAATCTTGTCATGAAAGATCAATTCGCCGGCGTTCCTAGTGAAGATGCCGCTACCCATCTAAACAACTGTGTTGATTTGTGTGATATGCAAAAGAAGAAAGATGTGGACAATGATATTGTTAAATTAAATCTATTTCCATTTTCGCTTAGAGATCTTGCTAAAGCTTGGTTTTCGTCTTTGCCTAAAAATAGTATTGATTCATGGAATAAGTGCAAAGATGCTTTTATCTCTAAGTATTTTCCTCCCGCTAAGATCATCTCTCTTAGAAACGATATTATGAATTTTAAGCAACTTGATCATGAACATGTTGCACAATCTTGGGAGAGGATCAAATTAATGATACGTAATTGCCCTACACATGGTTTGAATTTATGGATGATTATACAGAATTTTTATGCCGGATTGAATTTTGCTTCTAGAAATCTTTTAGATTCGGCCGCGGGAGGCACTTTTATGGAAATCACTTTAGAGAAGCTACCAAAATCCTAGATAATATTATGGTTAATTATTCTCAATGGCACACCTGAAAGATCTACTAGTAAAAAAGTGCATGCAATTGAAGAGATTAATGTTTTGAGTGGAAAGATGGATGAACTTATGAAATT
>NW_024112555.1:0-99518 GCF_003073215.2 Triticum urartu | reverse complement strand
CGGGACCAATGGTATTTGCAATTCAGAGTATGGATATCGAAAGGGCAAGATACTCCATGCTTGTTCCTGCTGAATTTACAGCGGGTGGAGTTCTCTTGAGCAGTCCAAAGATGGCAGAGCCCCAGACTGCATCACTTCCTCGTAACATGCATGTAGTCCTCTCGGCCAGCGTAGGGTGCGCACGATCCTGTTCCTCCTGTCGTTTTTTTTTTAGCAACTGCTACCTCCAGTCGTTGCTTCGAGACCCACCGCGAAGCGCTCTTTTTTTTTGGGCCGCCCTAGCTGGTGGGCCGGAGATGACGACGGCCCAGTCTAGGAACGAACTAACCGCAGCGCCTGTCTGTTCCAATGTTTAGTACCACATCGCTCGGCTAAGAAGGTTGTACGCGGCTTAAATAGCCCGGTGCTGAGTACTCCATCGCCGAGGAAGCAAAGCTCATTCATCAGCTCCTTTGCAGAGGCAAAGAGCTGTCGCTACGTACTTCTGGCTGGGCCTGTCCTGTCGGCCTGTTACCCTTGGTCACCCTCGCTGTGTGTTGGGAGTTAGAAGTACGGTGCGATGTCAGTCTCTTTTTTATTTTCTCTCTTTTTGTTCTAACTAGCCGGTCTTTTTTTCCTAATACATTTCTAGCTCTCTCTGGTGGTCAGAACTACAGTGCCATGTCGGTCTTACTTTTAATTATTTTTTCCTCTTTTTGTTCTAACGTTTCCTAATATATTTCTAGCTCTCTGCGGGGGTCGCAACTACGGTGCCATGTTGGTCTCTTTTTCCTTATATTTTGCTACTTTAAAATTATTTTTACTCTTTTGTTCTAATATGTCAGTCTTTTTTTCTAAAATTATTTTACTACATATATTTATTTATTTAATCCTTTCCTAATATTTTGCTATTTTATAGTCTTCTTTTCTTTTTTGTTCTAATATTTTGCTTGGGGGCAGTCACCGAACCCGTACAAATTGCTCGGGGCAATCTCCAAAACTTGATTGGAGACCCCGAAGCTTGCCTGGAGCTTTACACCAGAATTATTAAGCCCCATGACACCACCAACCGTCTAGGGTGCCCAATCACCCAAGAGGAACAAAGCTCTAGGGTGGCCAAACACCAAAGAGTAATAAGCTTCTCAATTTTCACTTCCTTGTATCACCTGAAGAAATCAAACCGATGCACGAAATGCAATGGCAAGAGCACACGGAGTGCTGAAATCCTTCTCTCCCAAATCCCACCACGACAACTAATGCTATGGAGGAATATGAGAGGAAGAACAAAGAAGGAGAACACACAAGAACTCCAAGATCCAGATCCAACCCTCACTTAGAGGATAGATGGATTGGTGGAAATGTATATCTAGATCTCCTCTCTCTTTTTCCCTTAAAATTATGCAAGAATCATGCGAGGAATAGAGAGAAAGCAAGCTCCCAGAGGTCAACAATGCTGGGGAAAAACTTGCTCCAGAACATCGGGGCAATGGTGAAGAAGACCCCCTTTTATAGGCCCCCATGAATCTGCCCATTATATTACAGAAATACCCAAGAGTGGTCGACCACTTGGATAAGCGGATAAGCGGTACAACCGCTCTAGGCAGAAGTACTAGCCTACAGTGCGCGGAGCGGTACAACTGCCGGCACCACCGGCAGTATCGTTACATAAACTACGGCAGGCACAACCGGACAGGTAACGCCAAGTACCGCCCTAGTACAAGAACAGGGCCAACCGTGCGTGTTACGAGGGAAGGCACAAGGACCGGTAAAACCACAGGGCCATCTGTTCTTCGGTAGTCCCTAAGTCTCGGGCGATACAACTACCTCAGACCACCGGTTGGATCACTGCAAAGACAGCGGTCAGGACAACCGGGCGACTACCGCCAAGTACCGCCAAGCCACTAGAAAGGAGTCACTCTATTCTGGTGGTTGCAACGGTACTTCGAACAGAACAACCACCCGACAGTAACCTCGGGCATGACCAAGTCCCTAGAAGTACAACCGCTAGGGCCCAGCAATACAACCGCACTGTAGCTACCTGGGACACTGCCTGACCCGAGGGAATCACCCCTGGGGCGGGAGTTGCTCCAAAAGCATAGGACGGCTGGTACAACTCCACCCACTAGTGGTACAACCGGACCTGAAAAGACCGCAGGAACAGGTAAAACAAGAACTGCCAAAACTTATGCAAATGTTCTTTGATTTCGACGAACTCAAGCTTGATAGAAAGCTAACTCCAAGAGCTATGAAATAGAGCTAGAAATCTTTAGAAGTGGCAAGAGAAATATTCCAATGATATAGAGGTGTGAAACCTCCATCAGTGAGGAACCGGCAAAAATTCCAACATCGAAAGCACAAATAGATCATGCATATGAAATATGTTTCGAGGAACTTGAGCTATTCATGAAGATGAACACAAGCTCAAAAACTCACAAAGAGAAAATCCAACAAGAACTAAGAAAGATGATGCCATGGATGCAAATAGGTTTGAGCTCTCTATGAATAATACGATCAAGCTACTCACTCGAGAGCCCCCCTTGATAGTACGGCTATTGATCATATAACCCAGTCTCCCAACTAACACCATGCGACCGGTAAAATATTTAGCTATTTATATTCTTTTCCTATTCTGTTTTAATATTTTACTATTTTAGTCTTCTTTTCTTTTTTGTTCTAATATTTTGATATTTTGATGCTCTACTTTTTTCCCTTCCACAGTTCAAAGGAAAGTAATGTCCTCAACTCTCCTCTAAATATTTTTTCTTTTTCTTTATTAGACTTTTTGCTATTTTCTTCTAATATTTCCCTATTTTACTGCTATGTTTTTTTCTCTTTCCACGGCTCAGAGGAAGCCGTTGTCCTCTAATATTTGAGGACGCTACCATGAACTCCTCGCCCGTCTCCTCCAAACGGTTTGCCTTTTTTATTTCTCTTTTCTTCTCTTTTCTTCTATTATTTTCTCAGAGGAAGCCGATTTCCTCAAACTCTCCTCTCAATATATTTCCTTTTTCTTTTATTAGTCTTTTTCTATTCTCTTCTAATATTTCCCTATTTTACTGCTATGTTTTTTTTGCTTTCCATGTCTCAGAGGAAGCCAATGTCCGGTAATATTTGAGGACGCTAGCGTGAACTCCTCGCCCGTCTCCGCCAAATAGTTTGTTTTCTTGTTTGTCTTTTCTTCTCTTTTCTTCTATGTTTTTCTCAGGGGAAGTCGATTTCCTCTAACTCTCCTCTAAAGATTTTCCTTTTTCTTTTATCAAAATTTTAAATATTTTCTTCTTATATTTCCCTTTTTTTACTATGTTTTTCTTCTTTCCACGGCTTAGAGGAAGCCGATGTCCTCTAATATTTTAGGAAGCTACCGTGAACTCCCCACCCGTCTCCTCCAAATAATTTGCCTTTTTTATTTGTATTTTCTCCTCTTTCCTTCTTTTTTCTCAGAGGAAGTCGATGTCCTCTAACTCTCCTCTAAATATGTTTACTTTTTCTTTTATTAGTCTTTTTGCTATTTTCTTCTAATATTTTACTATTTTACTGCTCAGTTTTTTCGCTATCCACGGCTCAGAGGAAGCCGATGTCCTCTAATATTTTAGGAAGCTACCGTGAATCCTCATCCGTCTCCTCAAATAGTTTGCCTTTTTTATTTGTCATTTTTACTCTTTCCTTCTATTTTTTTCTCAGAGGAAGCCGATGTCCACTAACTCTCCTCTAAATATCTTTCCTTTTTCTTTTATTAGTCTTTTTGCTATTTTGTTCTAATATTTCCCTATTTTACTGCTCAGTTTTTTCACTTTCCATGGCTCAGAGGACGCCGATGTCCTCTAATATTTGAGGACGCTACCGTTAATCCTTGCCTTTTTCTCAGAGGAAGCCGATGTACACTAACTCTCCTCTAAATATCTTTCCTTTTTCTTTTATTATTCTTTTTGCTATTTTGTTCTAATATTTTCCTATTTTAATGCTTTCTTTTTTTGGCTTTCCACGGCTCAGAGGAAGCCGATGTCCGCTAATATTTGAGGAAGCTACATGAACTCCTCGCCCGTCTCCTCCCAATAGTTTGCCTTTTTTTAATTGTCCTTTTTACTCTTTCCTTCTATTTTTTCCTCAGAGGAAGCCGTTGTCCTCTTACTCTCCATTAAATATGTTTCCTTTTTCTTTTATTTATCTTTTTGCTATTTTCTTCTAATATTTCGCTATTTTACTGCTCTGTTTTTTCGCTTTCCACGGTTCAAAGGAAGCCAATGTGCTCTAATATTTGAGGAAGCTACCATGAACTCCTCGCCCATCTCCTCCAAATAGTTTGCCTTTTTTATTTGTCTTTTTAACTCTCTCCTCCTATTGTTTTTCTCAGAGGAAGTCGATGTCCTCTAAATCTCCTCTAATTATATTTCATTTTTCTTTTATTAGTCTTATTGCTATTTTCTCCTAATATTTTCCTATTTTACTGCTATGTTTTGTTCGCTTTCCACGGCTCAGAGGAAGCCAATGTCCTCTCATATTTGAGGACGCTACCGTGACCTCCTCGCCCGTCTCCTCCAAATAGTTTTCCTTTTTTATTTCTCTTTTTTACTCTTTCCTTCTATTTTATTCCTTAGAGGAAGCCAATGTCCTCTAACTCTCCTCTAAATATTTTTCCTCTTTCTTTTATTAGTCTTTTTTCTATTTTCTTATTAATATTTCCCTATTTTACTGCTCCATTTTTTTTGCTTTCCACGGCTCAGAGGAAGTCGATATCCTCTAATATTTGAGGACACTACCATGAATTTCTCGCCCGTCTCCTC
This sequence comes from Triticum urartu, assembly GCF_003073215.2. Classification (NCBI taxonomy): domain Eukaryota; kingdom Viridiplantae; phylum Streptophyta; class Magnoliopsida; order Poales; family Poaceae; genus Triticum; species Triticum urartu. The sequence goes on along the minus strand of NW_024112555.1, from coordinate 94,758 downwards.
CAAATAGTTTGCCTTTTTTATTTGTCTTTTTTTCCTCTTTTCTTCTATTGTTTTTCTCAGAGGAAGCCAATGTCCTCTAACTCTACTCTAACTAGTTGGGTGACTGGCGCATTTGCGCAGCTAGAATTCCTATATTTTCTTTCTTGGGTAGTTTCTCCACCTATCTTTGTTCACATCCATTGCTATATAACTATTTATTTAAAAGCATATTTACAATGTGTGTCAGCATAAAATATAATTAAGTTTTGTTACATATAGTTCTGTAATCTCATAAAATTGTTCATAAAGATTTGGTTGTGTGACAACGGAAATTCAAAAGAACCATGACACGTGTCTCGCCATGGCTAACTGAAAGGATGTGATGTCGCCTAGAGGGGGCGAATAGGTGTTCTAAAACAATTGCGGTTTAGACTTGAGCAAATACAGAATAAAACTAGCGTTTAAATTGTCAAGCACAAAACCTAATATGTACTAGGCTCAACTATGTGCACCAACAACTTAAGCCAAGCAACATAAACAACTAAGTGATAGGAAGATATATAACTAGAAGCAAAGGTTATCACAAAGTAAGTGCACAAGAAAAGGGCTCGGGTAAGACATAACCGAGGCACGTGGAGACGGCGATGTACCCCGAAGTTCACACCCTTGCAGATGCTAATCTCCATTAGAGTGGTGTGGAGGCACAATACTAAATGCCAGTATGCCACTAGCGTCACCGTATTCTCCTCACGTCCTCGCACAATGCAAGGTGTCGCGATTCTGCTAAGGGACCCTTGACCGTGCTCAACGAACTCGTACAATTGCGACCCTTGAGGGCAGTCACCGAACCCATAGAAATTGCTTGAGGCAATCTCTACAACTTAATTGGAGACCCCAAAACTTGCCCGAAGCTTTACACCACAATGATTAAGCTCCGTGACACCACCAACCGTCTAGGATGCCCAATCACCCAGAAGGAAAAAAGCTCTAGGATGCCCAAACACCCAAGACTAATAAGCTTCTCAATTTTCACTTCCATGTATCACCATGGAGAAATTAAACCAATGCACCAAATGCAATGGCAAGAGCACACGGAGTGCTGAAGTCCTTCTCTCCCAAATTCCACCACAACAACTAATGCTATGGAGGAATATGAGAGGAAGAACAAAGGAGGGGAACACACAAGAACTCCAAGATCTATATCCAAAGGGTTCCCCTCACTTAAAGGAGAGATGGATTGGTGGAAATGTATATCTAGATCTCCTCTCTTTTTTCCCTCAAAAAGATGCTTGAATCATGCGAGGAATAGAGATAAAGCAAGCTCCAAGAGGTCAACAATGGTGGGGGAAAACTTGCTTCAGAACATCAAGGGTAATGGGGAAGAAGACCCCTTTTATAGGCCCCCAAGAATCTGCCCGTTATGCTATAGAAATACACAAGAGTGGTACAACCGCTTGGATGAGCGGTACAACTGCTTGGATGAGCGGTACAACCGCTCCAGGCGGAAATACCAGCCTACAGTGCCCAAAGTAGTACAACTACTGGCACCACCGGTAGTACCACTAAATAAACTCCAGCGGGTACAACCAGACAAGTATCGCCAAGTACCGCCCTAGTACTATAACAGAGCCACCCGTGCATGTTATGACGGCTGGTACAAGGACCGGTACAACCGTAGCGTCTGTGCTTTGGTAGTCGCTAAGTCTCGGGCAGTACAACTACCTCGGACCACCGGTTGTACGCTGCAATGATAGCAGTCAGGACAACCGGGCGACTACCGCCAAGTACCACAAAGCCAGCAGAAGGGAGTCACCCTATTTCGGTGGTTGGAGCGGTACTTCGACTAGAACAACCGCTCGACAGTACTCGGGCATGACCAAGTCCCTGGCAGCACAACCGCTAGAGCCAAGCAGTACAACCGCACTATCACCACCTGGGACACTGCCTCACCCGAGGGTATCACCCCTAGGGCAGTAGTTGCTCCAGAAGCATTGGACGCGCGGTACAACTCCCCCCACTAGTGGCACAACCAGACACGAAAAGACCGTGGGAATAGGTAAATCAAGAACTGCCAAAAACTTATGCAAATGGTCTCTGAATTTGATGAATTCAAGCTTGATAGAAAGCTAATGCTATGAGCTGTTAAGTAGAGCTGGAAATCTTCAGAAGTAGCAAGAGAAATATGCCAAAGATATAGTGCCCGGGTGCTGATCCACGGGCACCTATGGGACCGGCGGGCCGGGTCCCTTTCGGTTCGGCGGGGGCGGAGATCGTGCAAAGAGCAAATCGAGGCGAAGCACGCGAGCGATTTACCCAGGTTCGGGCCGCACGGATGCGTAAAACCCTACTCCTGCTTTGTGGTTTTGTATTGATTTCTAGCTCGGGAGCGCGGAGTGCTACAGTACACACCAGCGGCTAGCAAGACCGAGCGTGAGTGTTCGAACTGGCTAACCCCCCCCCCTCTCCGTTGCACATGGGCCTCCTTTTATATGCTCAAGGGGTTACCGACAGGTGGCAACGGAGGTAAAGGGCAAAAATGGAAAGGTGCTGTGGTAGGCACAGCTACCTGTTACAGTGTATCATACCTAACCCTGGCGGCAGGGGACAAGGGCATTAATTGCCCGTCTGTGTCGCCTAAAAAGTACCGAAAGGGACCGCTAGGGACGCCACCGTTTGCCACGATGGTTATCTTGTTAGCGCCTGCTTGCCACCGCGCACCCCTAGCTGCACGGCCTCCTACCACGTGTGCTTGGGAGGGTCCTAGAGCGACACGTTGGCGGGTGTGCTGGAGCGCGGGCACGAAGTGGGGGTTTCCCGCGGCAAGCTCCTTGCCGCGGTCGTCGTCTTGTCGTGTTCGGGAGCTTGTCGCTCACCGGGCCTTGCCGGGACGCGCGGCGCGTCGCGGCAAGTTTTCTTGGTATGCCTTGGTTGGCCTTCCCGGCAAGCTCCTCTTGCCGGGGTTTTGTTTCCTTCCCGGCCAGCTTCTCTTGCCGGGGCCTTGGTTTGAGTACTTTGTTCTTGAATGGTCTTCAAAGTAGCCGCGGAGGGTCTTGGCGGTCACTCGGCAAGCCTTGCCGCGGGATGCTACAACTGCCCGTGCACAAGTTCGGGATACTAGGGTACCCCTACTCTAGTACACCGACAGGAGCCCCCAGGCCTGGGCCATACACGGTGCCAAGCGCTGTTGGGCCAGGCCCAAAACAGGGCACCGGCACGCGCGGCCTAGGTTACGCCGTATCTTTCTCCGCTTTCATCTCCGACGAGGAAGAAGAAGAAGAGTAAGCTTCTCTTGCTTTACTTGCAGTTCTTGCCGTATTATCTTGTATCTCACTTGCTTCACTCTGAACTTGTTCCTCATTAGGACTCTGGCCCGGAGAGCAGCAAAGAGAGCCAAGGTCCCGGTGATCGTCATCGAGGACGAACCCACTGCGATAGCAGGGGGAGCGCCCGAGACAACCTTGCCGGACCCGGCAACTTTCCTCCAGAGCAGCCCCCAGCGTAAGTATATGGTTTGCTTTTCGCTGTGAGAGGTGCGCACGGGTACTTGTCTTTGCTGATATCTGCTTGTTGATATGTGTAGGAGCCGAGCATCCCCACCAGGAGCCGAGGGAGGATCCCCCGACAAGGGAGAGCGCACCGGCAAGGGAGGGCTTTCCGGTAAGGGAGAGGTCTCCGGCGAGGGAAGGTTCTGCGCGGGAGCCCTTCAGAAGGTGTTGATGAAGGTGGCCTTCCGCAACCCGGGCCTCCGCCTCACCAATGTCCTCAGGACCTTGCCGCCGGACGCCGATCTGGAGGAGCTCAAGGCCCTTGTCGCACCCATTGTGGACAAGGTGAGCGGGATCAAGAGGATTGAGGGCGATCGCGCAGACTAGGCCGCCCGTTTCCTCCTTTTTCTTGTCGCTGTCGATCAAGTTATGAAAACGATCTGTTAGAACTGCGACAAGCTATTTTGTAATATAACTTTATTTTGGGTAGCCATTGCAATGTTATTCCCTTTACTTGACTCCTTGCTTTGTATGCTTTTACCCTACGCTTTTAGGGAACTTGTCGGTGCAGGCACCTGAGCCGCGAGCGCTGAGTGCGGGACGTCAGCAGCCTGCTGGTGGTGCCGCTACCGACAAGAAACCTTGTCGCAACTAGTTGCAGCTCACTTAAATTGCTGAGCGGACTCGAAACAAAGTAAGGGCGCTAGCGGCTCACTTAAGTTGTTGAGCGGACTCGAAACAAAGTAAGGGCGCTGGCAGCTCACTTAAGTTGTTGAACCGACTCGAAGCAAAGTAAGGGCGCAACTAGCTATGAGTTGGTTCCTCCGCGCACAGGTTTTCCATACAAAGCACGGTCGTTCAAGGAAGATAACTTAGAAAATTAAAAAATCTGACTGCTCAAACTTTGGCAACTTATCTTTTCTGTTGTTTGCTTCCCGGCAAGGCGAAATTCTTGAACGACGCCTGGTCCATACCCTTTTCTTCTCCTTTCCTCCCCGGCAAACTTGTGCGCGAGGGAACCTTCCTTTCCTTGAGAAAAAAGAAAGAAGAGAAAATATAGATGCGGAGCCTTACGGCTCGTTATCGCTTACCGGGGAGTAGATGTTGACTGCCATGCATTTCTGCCAACAGCTTTTTGTCCGTCTTCCCGGTGAATACACTTCAATTTCACACCGTTGAGTCTTCTTCTGTACAGTGTCTTGTTGACAAACTGGTACATACTTGACTGCCGGGCTACTCTTTCCGCTTCTTCTTGCTCTTCGGGAAGTTCTCCTGTCTGAAGGAAACGGACAATGTGCTGTGCCCATGCTGGAGCTTGTGGCTCGACAACAAGGACTAAAGGCAAACCTGCTGCTGCGGGAACATCCGCTTCTACGGCGAGAACCTGCGGCTCTGCCGGAGCTTGACGTTCCCCGGCAAGCTTGCCGGAGCAAAACTTGCCGGGAGCCTCTGCTTCAACGGAACAAACCCTGGGGCTTGCCGGAGCAGATTGCTCCTCAGCGCAAGGCAAATCTGTTGCTGCGGGAACGTCCGCTTCTACGGCGAGAACCTGCGGCTCCGCCGGAGCTTGACGTTCCCCGGCAAGTTTGCCAGAGCAAAACTTGCCGGGAGCCTCTGCTTCAACGGAACAAACCCTGGGGCTTGCCGGAGCAGATTGCTCCTCAGCGCAAGGCAAATCTGTTGCTGCGGGAACGTCCGCTTCTACGGCGAGAACCTGCGGCTCCACCGGAGCTTGACGTTCCCCGGCAAGTTTGCCAGAGCAAAACTTGCCGGGAGCCTCTGCTTCAACGGGACAAACCCTGGGGTTTGCCGGAGCAGATTGCTCCTCAGCGCTCTTGGCGTTAATCTTGGGGACCTTCTTGGCGGCGGCTTCGGGAAGCTCTGCCGGCAAATAGTCACCAGAAATCAACTTCCTCTTCTTGCTCTGCCCAGTTGCTGGCGTTACGGACGAGGAGCGGGATATGCTCGGACTTCTAACTATGTTAGAAGGAGCAGTATCTCGTCCAGGCGACCGTGCCTCGCTCGTGCCAGCATGCTGGCGTGCATGCTGGTCTTGAGCACTCCGAGATCCGCCAGCTCGATCTTGATCTAGCGAACGCATGGTACCGTGAGTACCATGACGCTGCCGGTCCCGCGCCTCCTGAGATGGGCGCGGTGCATGCACGGACGCCGAGGTCTTGGAGTGTGCCCGGTCATTGTGGGAGCCGGCTACGCCGCCGATGGGCAGCGCAGCCTTGTCCTGGGACCTGGCAGCACCGTGAGTTCCCTCGTCGACGCGTGTCCTTCCGCCGGTGCCTGCCCCACCAACCGTTTGCTCCGGCGGTGGCTGGCTCGGCGCGGACGGAGCAGCTGCCTCCGAAACTTTCTTCTTCGGTGGCATGTTGATGAAGATCTAGCTCGCAAGAACGCCGGATCTGGTTCACACAACTCCGGCGCCCCCTACCTGGCGCGCCAAAGATGGCGGGGTGCTGATCCACGGGCACCTATGGGACCGGCGGGCCGGGTCCCTTTCAGTTCGGCGGGGGCGGAGATCGTGCAAAGAGCAAATCGAGGCGAAGCACGCGAGCGATTTACCCAGGTTCGGGCCGCACGGATGCGTAAAACCCTACTCCTGCTTTGTGGTTTTGTATTGATTTCTAGCTCAGGAGCGCGGAGTGCTACAGTACACACCAGCGGCTAGCAAGACCGAGCGTGAGTATTCGAACTGGCTAACCCCCCCTCTACGTTGCACACGGGCCTCCTTTTATATGCTCAAGGGGTTACCGACAGGTGGCAACGGAGGTAAAGGGCAAAAATGGAAAGGTGCTATGGTAGGCACAGCTACCTGTTACAGTGTATCATACCTAACCCTGGCGGCAGGGGACAAGGGCATTAATTGCCCGTCTGTGTCGCCTAAACAGTACCGAAAGGGGCCGCTAGGGACGCCACCGTTTGCCACGATGGTTATCTTGTCAGCGCCTGCTTGCCACCGCGCACCCCTAGCTGCACGGCCTCCTGCCACGTGTGCTTGGGAGGGTCCTAGAGCGACACGTTGGCGGGTGTGCTGGAGCGCGGGCACAAAGTGGGGGTTTCCCGCGGCAAGCTCCTTGCCGCGGTCGTCGTCTTGTCGTGTTCGGGAGCTTGTCGCTCACCGGGCCTTGCCGGGACGCGCGGCGCGTCGCGGCAAGTTTTCTTGGTATGCCTTGGTTGGCCTTCCCGGCAAGCTCCTCTTGCCGGGGTTTTGTTTCCTTCCCGGCCAGCTTCTCTTGCCGGGGCCTTGGTTTGAGTACTTTGTTCTTGAATGGTCTTCAAAGTAGCCGCGGAGGGTCTTGGCGGACACTCGGCAAGCCTTGCCGCGGGATGCTGCGACTGCCCGTGCACAAGTTCGGGATACTAGGGTACCCCTACTCTAGTACACCGACATATAGAGATGTGAAACCTCCATCAGTGAGGAACCGGCAAAAACTCCAACATTGAAAACACAATAGATGATGCATATGAAATCTGTTTCGATGAACTTGAGCTTGTCATGAAGATGACCATCAAAAAGAGAAAAGTCAAACAAGAACCAAGAAAGATGATGCCAAGGATGCAAAGCCTTGTGCTCTCTACGAACAATACGATCAAGCTACTCACTCGAGAGCCCCCCCCCCTTGATAGTACGGCTATTGATAATATAAATTTTACTGGTAAAACAGGAATCCTATCAAGGACAAACCTTTGCCTTGTGAATAATCCACTCGAGCTAGATCATGATGATCTTGACCTGCTCTAGTTGGACCACCTTTGTTGATGGTGATGGCTCGATGAAGACTAGTAACCCCCCCCCCCATACGCCGCTATGTTTGAGCCTCTCTTCGTCACATATTCACATGTCCATTATCACCACAATGGATGGAAAGCTTCAAGCATGTGATGCTCCACTTGAACTTGCACAACGTAGCCTTGATGAAGATCACCACTTGATGTCATCCTCCATGCACTACTGGAATCAGAGAATTTGTCATCAGCCTGTTCTTTGTCGTCTGCTAGCCCACGACAAAGAAGGTCTTTCACGTCCGCATACCGTAAACCGACGGAAAAGAAAGGGCTAACGACAAAGATTAAAATTTGCCTCAGGCATGTCCATTTGCCGCGCTCGTGGCTTTGGCTTCACCAGCGATATGCGCACGGGCGCAGCAAAAAAGAGAAAAGAGAAGAAAAGAAACTGTCATCGCAGGCTGTGTATGTGGCGAGGCGTGGGAGTGGCCGGTGCGCCCTGTGGCCCTATGCGTGATGCCCCCGAAGATGCTGAGAGGCGGACGAGCGACGCGCTCTAGTCTATCGGCGGCTTGCAACTGAGAGATTGTCGAAATCCGAGGCGGAAGCGCGACCAATTTGGGGACCAGCTGCCATATGTACCGAGAGAGCTGAGAGACTGAGCCCCCGGCCCGAACATGGCCCACCTCCTTGGCTCCGGTCCAGTTCTAAGCGCGCCGCTCGATTGGGGGCAATACACAACACCACCTCAACTAATCCGGCGCGCCGCGTGTATCTCCAACGGTATCTATAGGAATTTTGATTTTGGTCCCATGCACTTAATGGCCAGGCAGATTAGCCAGATCTCTGTCTGGACGTCTTTTATCATTGTACTAGGGCAATTTTATCGTTGTCGATTTTTGGGACTAACCTATTTACCTAAGCCCAGCGCTGCCCAGCTGCCTGTTTTTTCCTTGTTTGCGTTTTGCAGTCAAAGCCCGCAGCGCCACCACGCTATACGGAGGGCCCCAGACTGGGGAATGAATTTCATCCGCGCACTGGTTTTTTCCCTGGACCAACAGCTTCATCCCTCCAAGAGAGGTGGAGGACAAGTGTTAGGGAAAGACCCACAGAGCGCGCCACCAAGGTTGGGAGGCACGCCCAAGCTGGGGTAGGGCGCGTCCGCAGCCACCGGGACGGTGTGCGTGGGTCGGCTCCCTGGGACCTGCCCCACAGTACAACGGCGTCCCGCGCCTAGGTGGGCTGACAGCTTAAAGTCAGGTGCCTCAGTTTGTTGACAAGTTTTTCCATCCGACTATTTCTTCTCCAACCCTATTTAATCTCGAAACTCCATAAACCTTTATTCCAGGAGAACACTCAATACCACTTTCTCCACCTCCTCAACCTTCTTTGTACCCGTATATTCCCATCTTTAGGGCCTTTTCTGGCGTTCCTCCAGAGGGGATCGATCACGAGGGTGTCGTTTCGGAGCATGCTCTCAACACCTCATTTGCCTCTCTCCGATGAAGCTTGTTGAGTTAAGTTTAATCATTTTGCCAGTTACCACTGCAAATTCAAACCGTCCATAAAGGATGTCTCATAGCTAGATAGACAATAGATAGGTAATTCTCTCTCTCTTTGATCTCAATACCATGTTCTCCTCGATGTTCTTGGAGATCTATTCAGATGTATCTCTTTTGCGGTGTGTTTGCCGAGATTGATGAATTGGTTGTGATTTATGATCAGCTTATCTATGAATATTATTTGAATCTCCTCTGAATTCTTATATGCATGATTTGATATCTTTGCAAGTCTCTTCGAACTATCGATTTGGTTTGGCCAACTAGATTGGTTTTTTTGCAATGGGAGAAGTGCTTAGCTTTGGGTTCAATCTTGCGGTGCTCGATCCAGTGACAGAAGGGGAACCGACATGTATTGTATTTGCCATCGAGGATAACAAGATGGGGTTTTCATCATATTACTTGAGTTATCCTCTACATCATGTCATCTTACTTAATGCGTTACTCTGTTCTTATGAACTTAATACTCTAGATGCAAGCTAGGCGGTCGATGTGTGGAGTAATAGTAGTAGATGCAGGCAGAGTCGGTCTACTTAACACGGACGTGATGCCTATATTCATGATCATTGCCTTAGATATCTCATATAACTTTGCGCTTTTCTATACAATTGCTCGGCAGTAATTTGTCACCCACCGTAATCAATTATATATCTTGAGAGAAGCCACTAGTGAAACCTATGGCCCCTCGGGTCTACTCTTACAATACATAATAAGTTTCCGATCTATAATTCTAGTTTACTATTTATTTTATTTTGCATATCTATTATATTTTCCGTCCATATGAGATCAAAAATTACACCTCAAACAATAACTCACCCCTTTTACCATTCTACTCATCTCTATCAGATCATTCTCATACCTTAGACAACTCATTAACTGTGAAGGAAGAGGTTAAATGAACAAGCCGCCTTTCTATTCTGCTTTGGTGCAGAGTTGGTGTCATCTTGCAGGTATCGAAGTGCGCTTTGCGTTATGATACTGCCTACTGATTTCTGGATAGCCTTGGTTTCAAGATGAGGAAAATACTTACTCTACTTGCCGTCTATCACCCTATTCCCTGTCAAGGTGAAACATCCATATAGCAGCCTGCCCAAGAGTAGCCATCGTCTCTCCCCTCCTTCTCTGCTCCCATTCCTCTTCTCTGCCTCCAGATCGCACCCCATACTCGCCGAGACCCTTGACCCTCCTCGCTCGCGTCCGGCACGCCCGCCAGCACGCACCCCCCCACCGACGATTCGGCGCGCTACAGTCCCCCCCACCCCCGCTCACGCTGCCCCCCCCCCCCGCGCCCGCTGCCTGGCGCCCCACCGGCATAAAATTCAACATAGATCTACTTTTCAGATTGCATTTTCATTCAACATAGATATATTTTACATAATATTTTTACATATAGTCATCGTCGTTGCTAGCAAGCAGGTCGATCATGACGGCGCCTTCGCCGTCACCGATGTCGTTGTTGTTGCTGTCTAGCGACGATGTTTCCCAGTCGGCGGGGCCATCGTCCTCCTCTGTCGGTGCCGCCTCCTCCTCCTCCGTCGGTCCATCGCAGCCTCCTCTAACGCCATGGCCACGGCGGCGGCGTTTGCGGCCGCTACCTCGGCGGCTTCCATCGCAGCCGCCGTCGCCGCAGCCGCCTTCAACGCCCGTAGGGCGACGTGCCACCCCGGGTTGTTGTCCGGATCGCCATCCTCACGGAAGACCACTTGTTCCGGTGGCAGCTCGACGGTAGGGGGGCGGCCGGTGCGCGTGCGGTTGTCGGCGCCAGGGGGCTTGCTTGCGGCGGTCAGATCTGCGATGGCGCTCCTGCAGGGCGGGACCCTGCACCGGCGCCGGGGGGCTGGCTGGCGGCGGTCAGATCTGCGACGGCGGCCGCTCGGGCCAGTGAGATCGGGGGTGATGCCGGCCGCCGCCAGCTGAAAGCTCCATTATCTCCGGATTGTCGAGGCTGGACGGGCAGGCGCTCAGGCCATCATCGTCGTCATCTGCGCTGCTGCTCCCGCGGTGGTAGGACATCGCCGGTGCTGGGCTGGATTTCTCGTCGGCGGTGGGTGCGAGGTCGGGTGTGGGGGCCGGCGGTGGGCCGGGTTCTTATAGTCGTTCAGGCGACGGGAGGTGGGCGGCTGGGCCAGAAGCCGGCATTATTGCTCATTAATGCTGGCACCTAGGGACGGGACGGGACGACGGGGGTGGAAGGCGAGGCGGCCGTCGATGGGACAGGGCATCGGGGTGGCAGACGACGCACTTTCCCCGGGGTGACGCACTGCGGTTTGACCGGACATCACGCTGGGTACATGGGTGACATGTACGTGGTGACGTGTCGAAGCATGTTTTGCCGTCCGCTGGCTGGCGGCAAAGCCTGCCGGCATCTAACATGGTTGACGTCAATTCTTTGTTGTGTACCTTCTTTGTCCTTCGTCACAGACGGCAAATGGTCTTTGCCATCTGTTGTCACAAAACAGACGGCAAAGAAACTCTTTGCCAGTGTTTACAGCGCCGAACACGTTTGCCTTTCATGGCTGACGGCAAAGAGTTCTGCCGTTAGCTTTGTGGTCCTTTGTCGTCTGCCATGGTAGATGGCAAAATAGTTGATTCCGGTAGTGATGGGTTATATGAGATCTTCCTCTTGTTGCAAGCCCATGAAAAATTACCTAGCCCCACGAAGAACCACCACACAAATAGAATAAGCGGATGAATGGCAGAAATTCGATGATAAGCTGTCAAACATGAGAATTGGTCGACGGCCCGGGCGGCCGCAAGGGGTTCGCGTTGGCCGATTCATTAATGCAGCTGGCACGACAGGTTTCCCGACTGGAAAGCGGGCAGTGAGCGCAACGCAATTAATGTGAGTTAGCTCACTCATTAGGCACCCCAGGCTTTACACTTTATGCTTCCGGCTCGTATGTTGTGTGGAATTGTGAGCGGATAACAATTTCACACAGGAAACAGCTATGACCATGATTACGCCAAGCTATTTAGGTGAGACTATAGAATACTCAAGCTTGCATGCCTGCAGGTCGACTCTAGAGGATCATGGGTTAGTACACAAAGTATAATGGACAATGCTTACCATATAGTGAGATTACTTGGTCCCACTCGGTACATCTTCTATGCTTGTGTGTTGGTCAACTTGAATCCACTCTTTGTAGTTTGACTTGATCAACCATGAATCCATGAATCTTTCCTAATCTCTTCATAAAGATGATGTCTTCAAGGTAACATGAATGTTCACACAATCTTCTTCTTCAAGACATGCTTATAAAAGGCTCAACTCTCATATGATTAATCTTTGGATAACTCCTTGAATAGCACCGTGGTCAACACATAATCTCCTTCTTTCAACGTTGAAGCCACCAAATGGTCTTCAAGCATTGCCTAAGGACAAACGCTTGAAATATAACTTGAGGCAACCATTAGTCCATAGAGATTATCATTAATTATGAAAATCAAACATTTGGGCACCATGCTCTTTCACTACCTTAGGCTTTGGTACAAATCTAGCTTTCACCATTTAGCCTTTTTTTCATTTCATTAATCTTCCCACACAACATGCCTTTAGGATTTTTCGGCGAGAAAATCTGAAAATTGATGACTTGCAGTGATCTGCCTCATTACCAGTCATATTATGATTGTGTTTTTGTTAGTACAATTCATAGTCACCAACACAAAATAGGTTTTGGAGGAAAGGTATATAGCAAGGATATAGTGCTAAAGTTCAGTATGCACATTTAGTTACGCCTGGATACAACATCGCTTGAGATTTGGTCTACAAATGTTCACAATATTGCAAATCATTTTACACCACCAGAAAGGAACTGCATAGACCAACATATACCCAGGCTTGAGATCATATGGTTGTGATGTAGACAATAGAAGAAAATTGATGAAGAACTGAAAGTAACTCCTACATGAAGAAGGAATGCACTGGTTCAACATATATTCACAACCTCATTGTGTGTATCCATAAAGCAGAATTTCCCTTATGTGTCAAAGAAAGTGCCCATTAAATTTCCCTTTCACTATATCACCCATCCCGATGGAAAAATATGCTTCGAAGGTATAATACATGTTCCGGTAATTCTAGTTTACACTTGGATACCCTTTTTGTACCTGGAAAAATCGATGGGGATAAGCTTCAAACCGGTACAAATAGCGAGCTAAGGTACATCTTTTCACTCCAAGCTAACTGCATGACTTAGGGTCAGTCGGACATTCCGAGTTACAATAAAACAATAAGTTGTTTGCGCAAAGAATAAAATGACAATAAGATTATATTTGACTATTTCTATATTGTGATTGGGCTGCAACTTACTATGCTGCAAGCCCATGATACAGAGGTATTGCATAGGATTGTTCCACTATCGGCTCATGCCTAGAGTGAGGCGACATTTCCGGCCGAAGGGAATGTGCGCGCGTGAAAATGATGTCAAGATGAATAGACAAGGCGCCAGGGAGGCGATGCCGCGGGGAGACGAAGTTGTGGGCGGGTCGCATGGCTTTCAAGAGAGGTGAGGTCGCCAAGGGGAGGTCGGGGGAGGAGGAGCTACCTGGCAGCAGGGAGAACCACTTGTGCTTTGACCCTAATGTGGGAGCGCACATGCAAATGCAGCTGAGAGAAAGGCATCCGTGGCGAGGGAAGTGAACTGAGATGAAATTGTTAACTGCTGGGAGAAATATATACAAAGAGAGGAGAGGCTACACTATGGTTTTGCATGTGGCTGTTATTTTTCTATATATTTTTGAATTTGCGGTCCTGCGTGCGGTTCCTTTACTATCGTATATATGAAGTGAGAAACAAAGAATTTTCCAGAAATATCGCCGTTTTGGGTTCTGCTACTATAGCTTCTACTAGAGAGAGAGAGAGAGAGAGATCTCGACTAGAAGCTCTGCTAGATGTTGCTCAATGTGCTAGCACTTCTTTGTTTGTTGCCATAGTTTATTGTTCATGCCTATCATACCTTATGAAAATATTTGAGATAACATATCTGCGTTCTTCTAGAGTTTAGAAAAATATAGCAGAAAGCTACAATTAAGGAAGAAGATAGTTGAGGCTCACATGGACTTGCTCTCAATCTCTATCTCTCCATCGATCCTTTATTTTCTTGAACAGGTATATGACGTGTAAAGTACTTGTGTTATAGTAATATGTATATTATTGTTAGTAGCAAAAGGTCAATTTGTTGCAACGGGAGAAAAAAAATCATAATTTTAATGGCCATGACCACATTTTGCTGCATCTCCGAGATACACTATTACTCTCAATTTCATGAAATCAAGAGCAAGTTTCGAAATCATGAATATTTTTTTAAACTCATGCACATATATAAAATAATGAACATTTTTCAAATTGATGAACACTTCACAAATTTTAAACATTTTCTTAAATCAAGAACTTTTTTGAATTAATGAATGTATTATACTATTTGCAAACATTTTTTAAAAATTGTGAACATTTTTTAAAATAAATTTCAGGAATCGGCGGTCATTTCTAGAATCGAAATACATTTTTTGGGAATTGGTGGAACAATTATTTAAATTCATCAACATTCTTTGACTTAACGAACATTTTCTTAAATGCATGATCTTTTTTTGAATCAGTGAACATTTAATGAATGAATAAACTTTTTTATAAGTAATTAACAGTTTTGAATTTTCAGGATATTTTTCCATTGATGAACATTTTGAATTGGCGAAATTTTAATCAATTTCACTAAAAATATTAATACATGATCTATTTAAAAATTATGAACTTTTTTATTTCCCAAACGCTTGTTTTTGAAATTTCTAACATTTTTCAAATAAGCAAACATTTTTTACAAAATCATGAATATTTTTCAATCCACAAACATTTTATGATTTATGAAAAATTTATTCCAAAATTCTCTTTTTTTTAATTTTTGGAACTGATATGAACTCTAAATTAAAGTAGAAAAAATAAAAACTAAAAGGAAATATAGAAAATAAAAAATGAAGATTAAAAAACAGGCTGCCCAGACATGGGCCCACCCAAACAAGCGCGTGCATTTTCTTCCGGTGCGCATAGCGCAGTATAGGAGGTCCCTACTGCATGGGCCGGCCTAGACAGTGGATTCCTCTGTATGAAACAGTTTTTTATCACTTATAGGTGGCATTTGTGGGTAATATGTTGTAAATTTGGGACAATTTTCGTGACGTACCGCTAGAAGCAATAACCCCTTTATTAATAGGTATAGATTTGCCATAGTTAATCTTTGGATCGTCCATAAGTCTTTTTGGAGTCATGAGGATCACTATACTTTGTAAATATTGGCCAAACCCACAAAAGAGAAGTAATTTAACACTTCAACAGATGTTTCTTTAGAAAACTAAGGTGATTTGTGTTGATCCAAATTCAATAATAAAATTTACACCAATTCTCTCTGCAATCTATGAAAGTGGCATATATTTTCCATGATTTATCGGCTTGGTGATAAGATATTTTTCTATTTTGTACTTGTATCCTGTGAAAACATTTTTTTGAAACCTATCTGGTGAAAACTTTATAGCTCAGTTCTACATATGTCACTAAATAATATTACTTTTTGTTGCTTATTAGCGTTGCATCTTGCTAGTTGCATGGTTGCGTAGGGAAGATAAGGTGGGGTTGAAGTAGATGAACTAAGAGCTACAACTCCGTAGTGTATCAATAAACTCTCAGATATCACATGAAATCTTGAATTTATTATTTGAAAAAAGTATGTTCACTATCTCCAAAATAATGTTCATGAATTTTAAAAAAATGTTCACTATTTCATAAAAATGTTTATGTATTTGAAAAAGTTCATGATTTTAAAACTGCTCACAATTTGAAAAATGTTGATGAGTTAGAAATATGTTTCCATATTGGGAAAAAATAAAATGAAAATGCAAAATGAAAAAGGAAGAAGAAAGAAAAAGGAAAGGAAATAGAAAAGAAAAAAGAAAAGACGAAAGGAAAAAACGGCAAGTTGAAGGTTCTAGAACCTTCCCAAAACCGGGGGAGAGGAAATCCGTGAAAGGGCCGTCCCAAAAAAAGGAGGATCTAAGGCTGGAGGGGTACGTGCTACCTCGCCAGGGCGCGCCCTACGCCCCAAATAGGGTACGCCGGGTGTCAGTGAACTGACGAGCCATGTGGATTTCCTTCATGTGTTGGGCCCGTTGATCAGTAGATGAAGGGAAGAGCAACGCCAGGCCCAAGAGAGAAAGGAAACCCAACCACAAGTTTACTGGGCCATAGTTGGTTTCCTTCATGTTTGGGCCCGCTGATCAGTGGACACATGTGTAAGTGTGTGCGTGGAAGTGGTGGGTAGCATCCTGGCTGAAATCACGAACGGCGGTGTCGAAAGCATCTATATATGTTCTTCCTTCCATTGTTCTTCCTCCTCAAGACCCTGTATAAGAAGAACATCCTCGACACTGAAGTCTGTCAAAGATGTTCTCACCCGGTGGAAGACCGTGAGCACCTTTCTTCACCTGCGTGGCAGCCCGTAGGATTTGGAGGGCTATCGGCATTCGACCGCGTTTTGTGCCTATAAATAGAGATCTCTTCAGCACCACTCTCCCAGATACATTGCCCACCTCAGTTTCACAGTTCATGGTACTTCTTATTCTCTAGAAGATTTGTGAGGCTCGGAGCAAGAAAGTTTCCTAGACACTAGAACTTGATGCTTCGGTTTCCGCTAGAGCTATTCTAGATGATCTGATTGTATGGTCTCATTGGCTTTAGTCCGAAAACCTTAAGTGGCATGAGTTTCTATCCTGACACCACGTGTGATCTCTGTAAAACTGCTAGATTTGAAATATATTCAGGTGGGGAGCCTCCCCCCACCCCCGTGACCATTTTAAGAAACATTCTTGGGTAGGTAGGATGTCCTAGTTGATGTCTATGTTGTGCGAAGGGCCTTTTTTAGCAATGTTCTTGAAGTGTCGGTGGACAATTTATTCCTTGTGCTTGTCCTCGAAACCATCTCGCATCGCTTGCGTCGCCATCATGGTTTGAACCGCTCGGCACAGCTCTTGCATGCATAACGCCACTCTTTGTAGGCAAAAAAATGTCGTATGTATTCTTATTAAGATGTATCTTGCATACCCGGAGCAAATGTTGTAGCCAGTTTTCCGTGTTCCATAATAGCATAAGCGAACGCCATTAATTGAATTGGTACTCTTTGCTATTGAGAATATCGTTTTTGGGTTGTAATTTATAAGTTGAAGTAACTGAGTTAGCTTGCCCAGCTTCATACAGTGCATTGCCTAGCCAACAAGTATATTAATTTGTGTTTCATGTCCATTTCCAACCTTGTTGAGTTCAGTGGAAATCTGAAAAATGGAAGTTAATCATATTCTTATTTATCCACTACGAGGATCACCCATTTGCCGAGTTTCAAAGGAACTTGGCAGAGCCCATAATAAACTCGGCGAAATCTTCGCCGAGTGCCAAACTTGGGGCACAGTACTCGGATGGACGGGGCCCAATAATCATTAATATTGCTGAGTTCTTTCTATCGTGAACTTGGTGAATATTTAAATAATGTTTGTCGAGTTTCACACTTCCAGAGAACTTAAGAAATCACACCATCGGACGGGATGGGCCTTTAACGAAAATGCCACGTGCCACTGTTGTTTGCCGAGTTCCAATATGCTAAACTCGGAAGAGTACGACAAATAGAAATAAGCCACGTACCAATGCAAAATATCTACCGAGTTCCTTCATTAGTAGAACTGGCCTAATTGTTGGCCGAGTTTGGCACTCGGCAATCTCCCATCTAGTAAGAACTCGCCACCTGGCACTGCCTTATTGCCCAGTGCCATATTTCTGTCGCGTTTCGTATGTAGCTGATATCATAGCCATGAGCTAAGTGTTGGGATGCGCACTGCATGCATTTGAGGTCCTGCATTGGGGCCTACTGTGTTTGGCCATCTTTTGTCATTCTCATCATCCAATTGGTCCGCTCTACTCTTAGTTGCTCGACCTATGAGCCATGCCTCCTAAATTTCATCTTCCAAGCCGGCCACCATACTGAATCTCCATTTTTCTTACACATGCCACATATCATTTTTTTAAAGTTCCACTCCCCAACATTTTATTCATTCGGCGATAACCTGTCTGAGCTCAACCTAAAGCTGAGAAAAACCAGGGATTACATCAAAGTAGTTTACAACACTCTCTTGAAAAAGAGCTTCTTTTGCACAACAATGTGCTACGTAATGAATAGAACGACTAACATTATGAAGCTCAAATCCCTGAAAACTGGAACTGTTTTCTTCCATCTCCTTGAGGATTTGATACCCGTTAGATTTCCCCTGGGATCGCCTATCCTAGAGTTGTTTTGCAATTAGACTGTCCGCCTCAATCAGTACTGATGTGAACCATGTTTCTCGTGCCAGCAACATACCATCACGGCAAGCCGAAATCTCCAGAGTTAGGGGATCTACTATACCTTCATATCTTGTACATTTAGCACTAATGAAATGGCCTTCATAGTCTCTTGCCACAACTCCTGTCGTCCGTCTACCATTCATAGTATCCACTGCTGCATCCACATTTATTTTAGTCCATCCTACAGCCGGAGCTTCCCATTTAGCTTGTTTAGCTTGACCCTTACCTTTCACTACAAGAGGAAATTCCAATGCCCCAATGAGTTCTCTAACCAAGACCATAGATTGCCTTGGCTGATAGATCACCTCATGATGTGTGTATCAGTTGCGGCTGGACAAGATAGTGAAGGAAATATTCCCTAGAGGCAATAATAAAGTTATTATTTATTTCCTTATTTCATGATAAATGTTTATTATTCATGCTATAATTGTATTAACCGGAAACGTAGTATGTGTGAATACATAGACAAAACAAAGTGTCCCTAGTATGCCTCTACTTAACTAGCTCGTTTATCAAAGATGGTTATGTTTTCTAATCATAGACATGTGTTGTCATTTGATGAACGGGATCACATAATTAGGAGAATGATGTGATGGAAAAGACCCATTCGTTAGCTTAGCATTATGATCGTTACAGTTTCATTGCTACTGCTTTCTTCATGACTTATGCATGTTCCTCAGACTATGAGATTATGCAACTTCCGAATACCGGAGGAACACCTTGTGTGCTATCAAGTGTCACAATGTAACTGGGTGATTATAAAGATGCTCTACAGGTGTCTCCGATGGTGTTTGTTGAGTTGGCATAGATCGAGATTAGGATTTGTCACTCCGATTGTCGGAAAGGTATCTCTGGGCCCTCTTGGTAATGCACATCACTATAAGCCTTGCAAGCAATGTGATTAATGAGTTAGTTGTGTGATGATGCATTACGGAACAAGTAAAGACACTTGCCAGTAACGAGATTGAACTAGGTATTGAGATACCGACGATCAAATCTCGGGCAAGTAACATACCGATGACAAAGGGAACAATGTATGTTGTTATGCGGTTTGACCGATAAAGATCTTCGTAGAATATGTGGGAGCCAATATGAGATCCAGGTTCCGCTATTGGTTATTGACCGGAGATGTGTCTCGGTCATGTCTACATAGTTCTCGAACCCGTATGGTCCGCACGCTTAACGTTCGATGATTATTTGTATTATGAGTTATGTAATTTGATGTACCGAAGGTTGTTCGGAGCCCCGAATGAGATCACGGACATGATGAGGAGTCTCGAAATGGTCGAGATGTAAATATCGATATATTGGAAGGCTATATTCGGACATCGGAAAGGTTCCGAGTGATTCGGGTATTTTTCGGAGTACTCGAGAGTTACGGGAATTCGCCGGGGGGTCAATGGGCCTTCATGGGCCTTAGTGGAAATAGAGGGCACAAAGGAAGTGTGGGTGCGCCCCCCTAGGCCCAAACAGAATTGGTTTAGGGCTTTGGGGGTCGGCCCCCTCTTTCCTTCTCCCCTCCTCCTCTTTCCTTCCTCTCCTAGTTGGCCTAGGAAAGGGGGAACCTACTCCTAGTAGTAGGATTCCCCCCTTGGGGCGCACCCTATGAGGCCGCCGGCCCCCTCCCCTTGCTCCTTTATATATGGGGGCAGGGGGCACCCCATAGACACAAGTTGATCATTGATCTCTTAGCCGTGTGGTGTGCCCCCCTCCACCATAATCCACCTCGGTCATATCATCGTAGTGCTTAGGCGAAACCCTGCGCTGGTAGCTTCATCATCATCGTCATCATGCCGTCGTGCTAACGAAGCTCTTCCTCGACACTCTTCTGGATCGTGAGTTCGTGGGACATCACCGAGCCGAACGTGTGCAGATCGCGGAGGTGTCGTACCTTCGGTGCTAGGATCGGTCGATCGTGAAAACGTATGACTACATCAACCGCGTTGTCATAACACTTCCGCTTACGGTCTACGAGGGTACGTAGAAAACACTCTCCCCTCTCGTTGCTATGCATCACCATGATCTTGCGTGTGTGTAGGAATTTTTTTTAAATTACTACGTTCCACAATAGTGGCATCAGAGCCAGGTTTATGCGTAGATGTTATATGCACGAGTAGAACACAAGTGAGTTGTGGGCGATAATAGTCATACTACTTACCAGCATGTCATACTTTGATTCGGCGGTATTGTTGGATGAAGCGGCCCGGACCGACATTACGCGTACGCTTACGCGAGACTAGTTCTACCGACGTGCTTCGAACACAGGTGGCTGGCGGGTGTCAGTTTCTCCAACTTTAGTTGAATCGAGTGTGGCTACGCACGGTCCTTGTTGAAGGTTAATACAACACATGCTTGACACAAAATCGTTGTGGTTTTGATGAGTAGGTAAGAACGGTTCTTGCTCAGCCCATAGCAGCCACGTAAAACTTGCAACAACAAAGTAGAGGACGTCTAACTTGTTTTTGTAGGGCATGTTGTGATATGATATGGTCAAGATCACGTGATGAGATATAAATTGTTGAATAAGATGATCATGTTTTTGAAATTATCGGCAACTGGCAGGAGCCTTATGGTTGTCTCTTTATTGCATAAGATGCAAGTGCCATGTAATTGCTTTACTTTATCGCTATGCGATAGCAATAGTTGCAAAAGGCAATAGTTGGCGAGACAACCATATGACGGCACGTTGATAGAGATCATGGTGTCATGCCGGTGACGATAGAAATTATGACGGTACTTTGGAGATGGAGATCAAAGGCACAAGATGATGATGGCCATATCATGTCACATATTTTGATTGCATGTGATGTTTATATTTTATACATCTTATTTTGCTTGGTTCGGCGGTAGCTTTATAAGATGATCCCTTACTAAAATTTCAAGGTATAAGTGTTCTCCCTGAGTATGCACCGTTGCGACAGTTCTTCATGCTGAGACACCATGATGATCGGGTGTGATAAGCTCTACGTTCACATACAACGGGTTCAAGCCATTTTTGCACATGCAGAATACTCGGGTTAAACTTGACGAGCCTAGCATATGCAGATATGGCCTCGGAACACTGAGACCGAAAGGTCGAGCGTGAATCATATAGTAGACATGATCAACATAGTGATGTTCACCATTGAAAACTACTCCATCTCACGTGATGATCGGACATGGTTTAGTTGATTTGGATCACGTGATCACTTAGATGATTAGAGGGATGTCTATCTAAGTGGGAGTTCTTAAGTAATATTATTAATTGAACTTTAATTTATCATGAACTTAGTCCTGATAGTATTTGCATAACTATGTTGTAGATCAATAGCTCGCGATGTAGCTCCCCGTTTATTTTTGATATGTTCCTAGAGAAAACTAAGTTGAAAGATGATAGTAGCAATGATGCGGACTTGGTCCGTGATCTGAGGATTATCCTCATTGCTGCACAGAAGAATTATGTCCTTGATGCACCACTAGATGACAGACCTATTGTAGGAGCAGATACAGACATTATGAACGTTTGACAAAGCTCGGTATGATGACTACTTGATAGTTTAGTGCACCATGATTTACGGCTTAGAACCGGGACTTCAAAAATGTTTTGAACACCATGGAGCATATAAGATGTTCCAAGAGTTGAAATTGGTATTTCATACTCATGCCCGTGTCGCTGAGACCTCTGACAGTACTTTGCCTACAAAATGGAGAAGAATGGCTCAACCAGTGAGCATGTGCTCAGATTGTCTAGGTACTACAATTGCTTGAATCAAGTGGGAGTTAATCTTCCAGATAAGATAGTAATTGACAAAGTTCTCTAGTCACTATCACCAAGTTACTAGAACTTCGTGATGAACTATAATATGCAAGGGATGACGAAAGTAGTTCCCGAGCTCTTCGCGATGTTGAAATTGGCGAAGGTAGAAATCAAGAAAGAGCATCAAGTGTTGATGGTTTACAAGACCACTAGTTTCAAGAAAAAGGGCAAAAGAATAGAAAGGGACTTCAAGAAGAATGACAAACAAGTTGTCACTCCTGTGAAGAAACCCAAAGCTAGAGTCAAGCCTGAAACTGAGTGCTTCTACTGCAAAGGAAATGGTCACTAGAAGTGGAACTGCCCCTAGATACTTAGCGGATAAGAAGGATGGCAAAATGAACAAAGGTATATTTGATATACATTTATTTATGTGTACTTTACTAGTGTTTATAGGAACCCCTCGATATTTGATACTAGTTCAGTTGCTAAGAGTAGTAACTCGAAACGGGAGTTGCAAAATAAACAGAGACTAGTTAAGGGCGAGGTGACGATGTGTGTTGGAAATGATTCCAAGGTTGATAAGATCACCATCGTACACTCCTTTTACCTTCGGGATTAGTGTTGAACCTAAAATAAATGTTATTTGGTGTTTGTGTTAAGCATGAATATGATTGGATCATGTTTATTACAATACGGTTATTCATTTAAGACAAAGAATAATTGTTGTTCTATTTACATGAATAACAAACCTTTTATGGTCATACACTAAATGTAAATGGTTTATTGAATCTTGATCGTAGTGATACACATATTCATAAATATTAAAGCCAAAAGATGCAAAGTTAATAATGATAGTGCAACTTATTTGTGGCACTGTCGTTTAGGTCATATTGGTGTAAAGCGCATGAAGAAACTCCATGCCAATGGAATTTTGGAATCACTTGATTATGAATCATTTGATGCTTGCGAACCATGCCTCATGGGCAAGATGACTAAGACTCCGTTCTCCGGAACAATGGAGCGAGCCACTGACTTATTGGAAATAATACATACCGATGTATGCGGTCCAATGAGTGTTGAGGCTCACGGCGGGTATCATTGTTTTCTGACCTTCACAGATGATTTGAGAAGATATGTGTATATCTACTTGATGAAACACAAGTCTGAAACACTTGAAAAGTTCAAAGATTTTCAGAGTGAAGTAGAGAATCATCGTAACAAGAAAATAAAGTTTCTACGATCTGATCGTAGAGGCAAATATTTGAGTTACGAGTTTGTCCTTCAATTAAAACAATGTGGAATAGTTTCACAAACTCATGCCACCTGGAACACCACATCATAATGGTGTGTCCGAACGTCATAACCGTACTTTATTGGATATAGTGCAATCTATGAGGTCTCTTACCGATTTACCATTATCGTTTTGGGGTTATGCATTATAGACAGCTGCATTCACGTTAAATAGGGCACCATCTAAATCCGTTGAGATGACACCTTATGAACTGTAGTTTGGAAATAAACCCAAGTTGTCGTTTCTTAAAGTTTGAGGTTGCGATGCTTATGTGAAAAAGCTTCAACCTGATAAGCTCGAACCCTAATCGGAGATATGTGTCTTCATAGGATACCCAAAAGAGACTGTTGGGTACACCTTCTATCACAGATCTGAAGGCAAGATCTTTGTTGCTAAGAATGGATCCTTTCTAGAGAAGGAGTTTCTCTCGAAAGAAGTGAGTGGGAGGAAGGTAGAACTTGATGAGGTAATTGTACCTTCTCCCGAATTGGAAAGTATTTCTTCACTGAAATCAGTTCAAGTGATGCTTACACCAATTAGTGAGGAAGTTAATGATGATGGTCATGAAGCTTCGGGTCAGGTTACTACCGAACCTCGTAGGTCAACCATAGTACGTTCCGCACCAGAGTGGTATGGTAATCCTATTCTAGAGTTCATGTTACTTGACCATGACGAACCTACGAACTATGCGGAAGCGATGATGAGCCCAGATTCCGCGAAATGGCTTGAGGCCATGAAATCTGAGATGGGATCCATGTATGAGAACAAAGTATGGACTTTGGTTGACTTGCCCGATGATCGACAAGCCATAGAAAATAAATGGATATTCAAGAGGAAGACGGACGCTGATAGTAGTGTTACTATCTACAAAGCTAGACTTGTCGAGAAAGGTTTTTGACAAAGTTCAAGGTGTTGACTACGATGAGGTTTTCTCACTCGTAGCGATGCTTAAGTCTGTCCGAATCATGTTAGCAAATTGCCACATTTTATGAAATCTGGCAAATGGATGTCAAAACTACATTCCTTAATGGATTTCTTAAAGAAGAGTTGTATATGATGCAACCAGAAGGTTTTGTCAATCCTAAAGGTGCTAACAAAATGTGCAAGCTCCAGCGATCCATCCATGGACTGGTGCAAAGCATCTTAGAGTTAGAATATACGCTTTGATGAGTTGATCAAAGCATATAGTTTTATACAGACTTGCGATGAAGCCTGTATTTACAAGAAAGTGAGTGGGAGCACTACAACCTTTCTGATAAGTATATGTGAATGACATATTATTGATCGGAAATGATGTAGAATTTTCTGGAAAGCATAAAAGGAGTGTTTGAAAGGAGTTTTTCAAAGAAAGACCTCGATGAAGCTACTTACATATTGAGCATCAAGATCTATAGAGATAGATCAAGACGCTTGATAAGTTTTTTCAATGAGTACATACCTTGACAAATTTTTGAAGTAGTTCAAAATGGAACAGTCAAAGAAGGAGTTCTTGCCTGTATTGCAAGGTGTGAAATTGAGTAAGACTCAAAGCCCGACCACGACAGAAGATAGAAAGAGAATGAAAGTCATTCCCCATGCCTCAGCCATAGGTTCTATAAAGTATGCCATGCTGTGTACCAGATCTATTGTATACCCTACACTGAGTTTGGCAAGGGAGTACAATAGTGATCTAGGAGTAGATCACTGGACAGCGGTCAAAATTATCCTTAGTGGAATAAGGATATGTTTCTCGATTATGGAGGTGACAAAAGGTTCGTTGTAAAGGGTTACGTTGATGCAAGTTTTGACACTGATCCAGATGACTCTAAGTCTCAATCTGGATACATATTGAAAGTGGGAGCAATTAGCTAGAGTAGCTCCGTGTAGAGCATTGCTGACATAGAAATTTGCAAAATACATACGGATCTGAATATGGCATACCCGTTGACTAAACTTTGATCACAAGCAAACATGATCACACCTTAGTACTCTTTGGGTGTTAATCACATGGCGATGTGAACTAAGATTAATGACTCTAGTAAACCCTTTGAGTGTTAATCACATGGTGATGTGAACAACTGGTGTTAAATCACATGGTGATGTGAACTAGATTATTGAACCTAGCGCAAGTGGGAGACTGAAGGAAATATGCCCTAGGGGCAATAATAAAGTTATTGTTTATTTCCTTATGTCATGATAAATGTTTATTTTTCATGCTATAATTGTATTAACCGGAAACTTAGTACATGTGTGAATACATAGACAAAACAAAGTGTCCCTAGTATGCCTCTACTTGACTAGCTCATTTATCAAAGATGGTTATGTTTCCTAACCATAGACATGTGTTGTCATTTGATGAACGGGATCACATCATTAGGAAAATGGTGTGATGGACAAGACCCATTCGTTAGCTTAGCATTACGACCGTTACAGTTTCATTGCTACTGCTTTCTTCATGACTTATACATGTTCCTCAGACTATGAGATTATGCAACTCCCGAATACCGGAGGAACACCTTGTGTGCTATCAAACGTCAAAACGTAACTGGGTGATTATAAAGATGCTCTACAGGTGTCTCCTATGGTGTTTGTTGAGTTGGCATAGATCGAGATTAGGATTTGTCACTCTGATTGTCGGAAAGGTATCTCTGGGCCCTCTCGGTAATGCACATCACTATAAGCCTTGCAAGCAATGTGACTAATGTGTTAGTTGCGGGATGATGCATTACGGAACGAGTAAACAGACTTGCCGGTAATGAGATTGAACTAGGTATTGAGATACCGACGATCGAATCTCGGGCAAGTAACATACCAATGACAAAGGGAACAACGTATGTTGTTATGCGGTTTGACCGATAAAGATCTTCGTAGAATATGTGGGAGCCAATATGAGCATCCAGGTTACGCTATTGGTTATTGACCGGAGACGTGTCTCGGTCATGTCTACATAGTTCTCGAACCCGTAGGGTCCGCACGCTTAACGTTCGATGACGATTTGTATTATGAGTTATGTGATTTGATGTACCGAAGGTTGTTCGGAGTCCCGGATGAGATCACGGACATGACGAGGAGTCTCGAAATGGTCGAGACGTAAAGATCGATATATTGGAAGGCTACATTCGGACATTGGAAAGGTTCCGAGTGATTCGGGTATTTTTCGTAGTACCGGAGAGTTACGGGAAATCGCGGGGGGGGGGGTCAATGGGCCTTCATGGGCCTTAGTGGAAATGGAGGGCAGCAAGGAAGTGTTGGGTGCGCCCCCCTAGGCCCAAACCGAATTGGTTTAGGGCTTTGGGGGCCGGCCCCCTCTTTCCTTCTCCCCTCCTCCTAGGAACTAGGAGTAGGATTCCCCCCTTGGGGCGCTCCCTATGAGGCCGCCGGCCCCATTCCCTTGTTCCTTTATATACAGGGGCAGGGGGCACCTCATAGACACAAGTTGATCATTGATCTCTTAGCCGTGTGCGGTGCCCCCCTCCAACATAATCCACCTCGGTCATATCGTCGTAGTGCTTAGGCGAAGCCCTGCGCCGGTAGCTTCATCATCACCATCATCATGCCGTCGTGCTGACGAAGCTCTTCCCAGACACTCTGCTGGATCGTGAGTTTGTGGGACGTCACTGAGCCGAACGTGTGCAGATCACGGAGGTGCCGTACCTTCGATGCTAGGATCGGTCGATTGTGAAGAAGTATGACTACATCAACCGTGTTGTCATAACGCTTCCGCTTACGGTCTATGAGGGTACGTAGACTACACTCTCCCCTTTCGTTGCTATGCATCACCATGATCTTGCGTGTGCGTAGGAATTTTTTTGAAATTACTACGTTCCCCAATAGATAGCCCACATTACTGTCACACACCACGCCACCACCTCTTTCCTGAACATGTTTGCATCTGGAATGTCCATCATGTTTGCATATGCATGTAACTATATACTCCCTCCATCTCAAAATAAGTGTCTCAACTTTGTACTAGCTCTAGTACAAATTTGTACTAAGCTCAAGACACTTATTTTGGGACAGAGGGAGTATTAATTAGTTAGGTCGTAATAATTACAAGCATATGCATGTGTGTTTGCCTAAGACAAAGTTTGTGAAATCCAAGTTTGGTTACACTAATGAAGATATCAATTTCTTTTTTCCATTTTATGAATCTCATTCTTAATGCTCCCCATATATGTTTAGATTTCGAGGTACAATTTTCAACTAATAATTTAGTTTCTTTTTAAATTTCTTTCATTTTCTTTATCTTTATCTTTTTTATTTAAACTTTACACACATATGCTATATCTATACTTCCTTTGATTCAAACGTGTCTAGATACATCTATATGTAGACAAATCTAAGACATGTAATATGGATCATAGGGGGTACAAAATTTGAATGCTATCTTCTATATTTTCTCATCTTTTCTTCTCTTTTTTTCTGTCACACTCACAATCATCTCATTTATATTCACACATCCTATTATATTCTCATCGTTCCACATTATTTTATATGCCCTGGATAAGCATACATATAGGTAGCAAATGTAACATTAAAAGGAACTAATATAACCACTATATGTCCTCGTAGATGAAGGGTCATATCTTTGCTTAGTTCATTCTAGTGGGGCTCGGCAAAGCTGTGAACGCTGGTGTTCTGATTTTAAAAATCGAAAAAGAGAAAATGTTTTCTGATTCTCTGTTGGCTGAAACTCAACAAAGAAAGTTCACTAGCACGACTCCGTCACCTGCTCTATAGCAGGGCCCACCTCTCAGATTTTGCCGAGTTTTTTCTACCAGGAACTCGGCGAACTTGAGATTCTGCCAAGTTATTTTTGTTCGCCGAGTCATTTTTCGTTGGAACTAGGCAAAGTCAGAACTCTGTCGAGTTGCTTATGACTGCCGAGTCCAATTTTGAATCAAACTCGGCAGACACAAGTTTGTCGAGTGCCCCATAGAATGAACTCCGTAAAGTCTTGCAACTCAGCACCAAACCAGATTCTAGTAGTGGCCAGCTTCTACATCATGATCTGTGGTGTGCCACATATGTGACATCGCCAAAGATAAATAAATAAAAACAATAGTACAATGAGAGAAGACCATGAAAATTTGTAGAGCTGGAAATGGTTGGATTACTTTTAGGAAATTTGCCAGTACAATTTATGGAGATGTTGTCAACGCGGACACTTGGTAGATAGTAGTTCAAGGATGGCCAATGGATCACTCTGAGTGATACATATATACTCAGTTTTTTCATATTCTGATTTTTGAGCGACATTTGATTTGATTGTAGTGGTAGGCAAATGCTCCTTTTGCGGTGCCTGGGATTTAGGCCATTTATTTATTACTAGCATGATTTTTTTTCAGCGGATTACTAGTATGAAATTTGATTGCGGCACAGTAGGAATTCCCAACATATATGTGTTGGTGATCTTGAATACCATGCATGTACACCCCTGACAACTTCACTGAACGGTCGCCATCACCTCGTCTGTGATGATGCCGTCCGCCGACCTAGCCCTACTCGTCCCATTTAGTAGAGGGTTTGTGCCGTACTGACTGCAACCAGCAGCAGGACTTGATGGCTCGCCGCTTGTGCCCCTCACTGTACCCCTCCTCTCCCTTCTTCCCACTTCTCATCCTCTCCGAATTTATCTTCCTAGAGAGATTTGATAGTGGTAGTGTTGGTGGAAATGGATGTGATATCCAACTATCTATGAGTGAAGCAGCGGTTCCATAGTCCTGCCAAAGATCTCCATTGGTGGTTTGCAGGATGTGCTTTTCAGCTTCAAGGGGAATTGGCCATTCTCACCTGCTTGAAAAGGTTGATATGCAGACATTGTAGGCTCAAGCATGCAGTTACCGTCCACTGCGATTTCTTCACCCTATGAACTGATCAAAAGTTCAAAACTGGCATGGCATGATAGGTGCATGTGACAGTTCCAAGCATTTCAAAATCTTTGAAGATGAGGCTCCCTTCATTGATTCCCGTGGTTTTGTCCATCTGCGGGATCAATGGTATTTGCAATTCAGAGTATGGATATCGAAAGGGCAAGATACTCCATGCTTGCGAAATTTCATGCTAGATTGTTTTTTTTAATTGTTTATTTATTTATTTTTGCCACTGGTTTTGTCGCACAAAAATGGCACTACAAGTTTGATATGCTCAGTGATGCAATCCTTGCGTCTAATGACTGCTCAACTGCTGCGTTGCCGTCCGGTCAAAAGCCTTTGACCAGCCAAACAGTCCAAAATACCCCTGAACCCATTGGTCAACTCAATACCCTCTCTCTGTCCATCTCACTAACCAAGCGGGCCCGCATGTCAGAATTCACGTGATATTTTTAGCTATATATGTCAGGATGCACAAAAGGTGTGGCTTAGACCTCGCCAATGCAGCCGCACAAATTGGCATCGCCGGACCAGAGGGAGAGCCCGGACCGGAGAGAATTTATCATGGCCTGATACTAAGTCATCGTCCTTTGTCTAGCATGCTGAGCCGGGCGTACGTCCTCCCTCGTACTGCAGCTATGGGAACGTTGCAAGCCGGCGGGCCAAAGGAGGCAATGGCGCAATCAAAACTGAGAACACGATAGTTATAAAACCGGCGATGTGCTAGGTCTATTCAACGGAAGCATGTTCCTGCTGAATCTTTTTTTTTTGGGCCGCCCTAGCTGGTGGGCCGGAGATGACGACGGCCCAGTCTAGGAACGAACTAACCGCAGCGCCTGTCTGTTCCAATGTTTAGTACCACATCGCTCGGCTAAGAAGGTTGTACGCGGCTTAAATAGCCCGGTGCTGAGTACTCCATCGCCGAGGAAGCAAAGCTCATTCATCAGCTCCTTTGCAGAGGCAAAGAGCTGTCGCTACGTACTTCTGGCTGGGCCTGTCCTGTCGGCCTGTTACCCTTGGTCACCCTCGCTGTGTGTTGGGAGTTAGAAGTACGGTGCGATGTCAGTCTCTTTTTTATTTTCTCTCTTTTTGTTCTAACTAGCCGGTCTTTTTTTCCTAATACATTTCTAGCTCTCTCTGGTGGTCAGAACTACAGTGCCATGTCGGTCTTACTTTTAATTTTTTTTCCTCTTTTTCTTCTAATGTTTCCTAATATATTTCTAGCTCTCTGCAGGGGGTCTCTTTTTTATTTTCTCGTGGGTCACAACTACGGTGCCATGTTGGTCTCTTTTTCCTTATATTTTGCTACTTAAAAATTATTTTTACTCTTTTGTTCTAATATGTCAGTCTTTTTTTCTAAAATTATTTTACGACATATATATATTTATTTAATCCTTTCCTAATGTTTTGCTATTTTATATTCTTTGCGATGTCGGTCTCTTTTTTATTTTCTCTCTTTTTGTTCTAACTAGCTGGTCTTTTTTTCCTAATACATTTCTAGCTCTCTCTCGTGGTCAGAACTACAGTGCCATGTCGGTCTTACTTTTAATTATTTTTTCCTCTTTTTGTTCTAACGTTTCCTAATATATTTCTAGCTCTCTGCGGGGGTCGCAACTACGGTGCCATGTTGGTCTCTTTTTCCTTATATTTTGCTACTTTAAAATTATTTTTACTCTTTTGTTCTAATATGTCAGTCTTTTTTTCTAAAATTATTTTACTACATATATTTATTTATTTAATCCTTTCCTAATGTTTTGCTATTTTATAGTCTTCTTTTCTTTTTTGTTCTAATATTTTGCTTGGGGGCAGTCACCGAACCCGTACAAATTGCTCGGGGCAATCTCCAAAACTTGATTGGAGACCCCGAAGCTTGCCTGGAGCTTTACACCAGAATTATTAAGCCCCATGACACCACCAACCGTCTAGGGTGCCCAATCACCCAAGAGGAACAAAGCTCTAGGGTGGCCAAACACCAAAGAGTAATAAGCTTCTCAATTTTCACTTCCTTGTATCACCTGAACAAATCAAACCGATGCACGAAATGCAATGGCAAGAGCACACGGAGTGCTGAAATCCTTCTCTCCCAAATCCCACCACGACAACTAATGCTATGGAGGAATATGAGAGGAAAAACAAAGAAGGAGAACACACAAGAACTCCAAGATCCAGATCCAACCCTCACTTAGAGGATAGATGGATTGGTGGAAATGTATATCTAGATCTCCTCTCTCTTTTTCCCTCAAAATTATGCAAGAATCATGCGAGGAATAGAGAGAAAGCAAGCTCCCAGAGGTCAACAATGCTGGGGAAAAACTTGCTCCAGAACATCGGGGCAATGGTGAAGAAGACCCCCTTTTATAGGCCCCCATGAATCTGCCCATTATATTACAGAAATACCCAAGAGTGGTCGACCACTTGGATAAGCGGATAAGCGGTACAACCGCTCTAGGCAGAAGTACTAGCCTACAGTGCGCGGAGCGGTACAACTGCCGGCACCACCGGCAGTATCGTTACATAAACTACGACAGGCACAACCGGACAGGTAACGCCAAGTACCGCCCTAGTACAAGAACAGGGCCAACCGTGCGTGTTACGAGGGAAGGCACAAGGACCAGTAAAACCGCAACGTCTTTTCTTCGGTAGTCCCTAAGTCTCGGGCGATACAATTACCTCAGACCACCGGTTGGATCACTGCAAAGACAGCGGTCAGGACAACCGGGCGACTACCGCCAAGTACCGCCAAGCCACTAGAAAGGAGTCACTCTATTTTGGTGGTTGCAACGGTACTTCGAACAGAACAACCGCCCGACAGTAACCTTTGGCATGACCAAGTCCCTAGAAGTACAACCGCTAGGGCCCAGCAATACAACCGCACTGTAGCTACCTGGGACACTGCCTGACCCAAGGGAATCACCCCTGGGGCGGGAGTTGCTCCGAAAGCATAGGACGGGTGGTACAACTCCACCCACTAGTGGTACAACCGGACCTGAAAAGACCGCAGGAACAGGTAAAACAAGAACTGCCAAAACATCTGCAAATGTTCTTTGATTTCGACGAACTCAAGCTTGATAGAAAGCTAACTCCAAGAGCTATGAAATAGAGCTAGAAATCTTTAGAAGTGGCAAGAGAAATATTCCAATGATATAGAGGTGTGAAACCTCCATCAGTGAGGAACCGGCAAAAATCCCAACATCGAAAGCACAAATAGATCATGCATATGAAATATGTTTCGAGGAACTTGAGCTGTTCATGAAGATGAACACAAGCTCAAAAACTCACAAAGAGAAAATCCAACAAGAACTAAGAAAGATGATGCCATGGATGCAAAGGTTTGAGCTCTCTATGAATAATACGATCAAGCTACTCACTCGAGAGCCCCCCTTGATAGTATGGCTATTGATCATATAACCCAGTCTCCGAACTAACACCAGCGACCGGTAAAATATTTAGCTATTTATATTCTTTTCCTATTTTGTTCTAACATTTTACTATTTTATAGTCTTCTTTTCTTTTTTGTTCTAATATTTTGATATTTTGATGCTCTACTTTTTTCCCTTCCACAGTTCAAAGGAAAGTAATGTCCTCAACTCTCCTCTAAATATTTTTTCTTTTTCTTTATTAGACTTTTTGCTATTTTCTTCTAATATTTCCCTATTTTACTGCTATGTTTTTTTCTCTTTCCACGGCTCAGAGGAAGCTGTTGTCCTCTAATATTTGAGGACGCTACCATGAACTCCTCGCCCGTCTCCTCCAAATGGTTTGCCTTTTTTATTTGTCTTTTCTTCTCTTTTCTTCTATTATTTTCTCAGAGGAAGCCGATTTCCTCAAACTCTCCTCTTAATATATTTCCTTTTTCTTTTATTAGTCTTTTTTCTATTCTCTTCTAATATTTCCCTATTTTACTGCTATGTTTTTTTTGCTTTCCATGTCTTAGAGGAAGCCAATGTCCGGTAATATTTGAGGACGCTACCGTGAACTCCTCGCCCGTCTCCTCCAAATAGTTTGTCTTCTTGTTTGTCTTTTCTTCTCTTTTATTCTATTTTTTCTTAGGGGAAGTCGATTTCCTCTAACTCTCCTCTAAAGATTTTCCTTTTTCTTTTATCAGAATTTTTAATATTTTCTTCTTATATTTCCCTTTTTTTACTATGTTTTTCTTCTTTCCACGGCTTAGAGTAAGCCGATGTCCTCTAATATTTTAGGAAGCTACCGTGAACTCCCCACCCGTCTCCTCCAAATAATTTGCCTTTTTTATTTGTCTTTTTTCCTCTTTCCTTCTTTTTTCTCAGAGGAAGTCGATGTCCTCTAACTCTCCTCTAAATATGTTTACTTTTTCTTTTATTAGTCTTTTTGCTATTTTCTTCTAATATTTTACTATTTTACTGCTCAGTTTTTTCGCTATCCACGGCTCAGAGGAAGCCGATGTCCTCTAATATTTTAGGAAGCTACCGTGAATCCTCATCCGTCTCCTCAAATAGTTTGCCTTTTTTATTTGTCATTTTTACTCTTTCCTTCTATTTTTTTCTCAGAGGAAGCCGATGTCCACTAACTCTCCTCTAAATATCTTTCTTTTTTCTTTTATTAGTCTTTTTGCTATTTTGTTCTAATATTTTCCTATTTTACTGCTCAGTTTTTTCACTTTCCATGGCTCAGAGGACGCCGATGTCCTCTAATATTTGAGGACGCTACCGTTAATCCTCGCCTTTTTCTCAGAGGAAGCCGATGTCCACTAACTCTCCTCTAAATATCTTTCCTTTTTCTTTTATTATTCTTTTTGCTATTTTGTTCTAATATTTTCCTATTTTAATGCTTTCTTTTTTTGGCTTTCCACGGCTCAGAGGAAGCCGATGTCCGCTAATATTTGAGGATGCTACAGTGAACTCCTCGCCCGTCTCCTCCAAATAGTTTGCCTTTTTTTAATTGTCCTTTTTACTCTTTCCTTCTATTTTTTCCTTAGAGGAAGCCGTTGTCCTCTTACTCTCCTTTAAATATGTTTCCTTTTTATTTTATTTATCTTTTTGCTATTTTCTTCTAATATTTCGCTATTTTACTGCTCTGTTTTTTCGCTTTCCACGGTTCAAAGGAAGCCAATGTGCTCTAATATTTGAGGAAGCTACCATGAACTCCTCGCCCATCTCCTCCAAATAGTTTGCCTTTTTTATTTGTCTTTTTTACTCTCTCCTCCTATTGTTTTTCTCAGAGGAAGTCGATGTCCTCTAAATCTCCTCTAATTATATTTCATTTTTCTTTTATTAGTCTTATTGCTATTTTCTCCTAATATTTTCCAATTTTACTGCTATGTTTTCTTCCCTTTCCACGGCTCAGAGGAAGCCAATGTCCTCTCATATTTGAGGACGCTACCGTGAACTCCTCGCCCGTCTCCTCCAAATAGTTTTCCTTTTTTATTTCTCTTTTTTACTCTTTCCTTCTATTTTATTCCTTAGAGGAAGCCAATGTCCTCTAACTCTCCTCTAAATATTTTTCCTCTTTCTTTTATTAGTCTTTTTTCTATTTTCTTATTAATATTTCCCTATTTTACTGCTCCGTTTTTTTGCTTTCCACGGTTCAGAGGAAGTCGATGTCCTCTAATATTTGAGGACACTACCCTGAACTTCTCGCCCGTCTCCTCCAAATAGTTTGCCTTTTTTATTTGTCTTTTTTCCTCTTTTCTTCTATTGTTTTTCTCAGAGGAAGCCGATGTCCCCTAACTCTACTCTAACTAGTTGGGTGACTGGCGCATTTGCGCAGCTAGAATTCCTATATTTTCTTTCTTGGGTAGTTTCTCCACCTATCTTTGTTCACTTCATCCATTGCTATATAACTATTTATTTAAAAGCATATTTACAATGTGTGTCAGCATAAAATATAATTAAGTTTTGTTACATATAGTTCTGTAATCTCATAAAATTGTTCATAAAGATTTGGTTGTGTGACAATGGAAATTCAAAAGAACCATGACACGTGTCTCGCCATGGCTAACTGAAAGGATGTGATGTCGCCTAGAGGGGGCGAATAGGTGTTCTAAAACAATTGCGGTTTAGACTTGAGCAAATACAGAATAAAACTAGCGTTTAAATTGTCAAGCACAAAACCTAAATATGTATTAGGCTCAACTATGTGCACCAACAACTTAAGCCAAGCAACATAAACAACTAAGTCATAGGAAGATATATAACTAGAAGCAAAGGTTATCACAAAGTAAGTGCACAAGAAAAGGGCTCGGGTAAGACATAACCGAGGCACGTGGAGACGGCGATGTACCCCGAAGTTCACACCCTTGCAGATGCTAATCTCCATTAGAGCGGTGTGGAGGCACAATACTAAATGCCAGTATGCCACTAGCGTCACCGTATTCTCCTCACGTCCTCGCACAATGCAAGGTGTCGCGATTCCGCTAAGGGACCCTTGACCGCGCTCAACGAACTCGTACAATTGCGACCCTTGAGGGCAGTCACCGAACCCATAGAAATTGCTTGAGGCTATATCTACAACTTAATTGGAGACCCCAAAACTTGCCCGAAGCTTTACACCATAATGATTAAGCTCCGTGACACCACCAACCGTCTAGGACGCCCAATCACCCAGAAGGAAAAAGCTCTAGGATGCCCAAACACCCAAGACTAATAAGCTTCTCAATTTTCACTTCCACGTATCACCATGGAGAAATTAAACCGATGCACCAAATGCAATGGCAAGAGCACACGGAGTGCTGAAGTCCTTCTCTCCCAAATCCCACCACAACAACTAATGCTATGGAGTAATATGAGAGGAAGAACAAAGGAGGGGAACACACAAGAACTCCAAGATCTATATCCAAAGGGTTCCCCTCACTTAAAGGAGAGATGGATTGGTGGAAATGTATATCTAGATCTCCTCTCTCTTTTTCCCTCAAAAAGATGCTTGAATCATGCGAGGAATAGAGATAAAGCAAGCTCCAAGAGGTCAACAATGGTGGGGGAAAACTTGCTTCAGAACATCAAGGGCAATGGGGAAGAAGGCCCCTTTTATAGGCCCCCAAGAATCTGCCCGTTATGCTACAGAAATACACAAGAGTGGTACAACCGCTTGTATGAGCGGTACAACTTCTTGGATGAGCGGTACAACCGCTCCAGGCAGAAATACCAGCCTACAGTGCCCAGAGCAGTACAACTGCTGGCACCACCGGTAGTACCACTAAAGAAACCTCAGCGGGTACAACCGGACAAGTATCGCCAAGTACCGCCCTAGTACTAGAACAGAGCCACCCGTGCACGTTATGACGGCTGGTACAAGGACCGGTACAACCGCAGCGTCTGTGCTTCGGTAGTCGCTAAGTCTCGGGCAGTACAACTACCTCGGACCACCGGTTGTATCGCTGCAATGATAGCAGTCAGGACAACCGGGCGACTACCGCCAAGTACCAAAAAGCCAGCAAAAGGGAGTCACCCTATTCCGGTGGTTGGAGCGGTACTTCGACTAGAACAACCGCCCGACAGTACTCGGGCATGACCAAGTCCTGGCAGCACATCCGCTAGAGCCAAGCAGTACAACCGCACTATCACCACCTGGGACACTGCCTCACCCGAGGGTATCACCCCTAGGGCGGTAGTTGCTCCAGAAGCATTGGACGGGCGGTACAACTCCACCTAGTGGCACAACCAGACACGAAAAGACCGCGGGAATAGGTAAATCAAGAACTGCCAAAAACTTCTGCAAATGGTCTCTGAATTTGATGAATTCAAGCTTGATAGAAAGCTAATTCTAAGAGCTGTTAAGTAGAGCTGGGAATCTTCAGAAGTGGCAAGAGAAATATGCCAAAGATATAGAGATGTGAAACCTCCATCAGTGAGGAACCGGCAAAAACTCCAACATCGAAAACACAATAGATGATGCATATGAAATCTGTTTCGATGAACTTGAGCTTGTCATGAAGAT
Source organism: Triticum urartu (assembly GCF_003073215.2). Classification (NCBI taxonomy): domain Eukaryota; kingdom Viridiplantae; phylum Streptophyta; class Magnoliopsida; order Poales; family Poaceae; genus Triticum; species Triticum urartu. The sequence goes on along the minus strand of NW_024112555.1, from coordinate 57,837 downwards.
GACCACAAGCTCAAAAACTCAAAATGAGAAAAGTCAAACAAGAATCAAGAAAGATGATGCCAAGGATGCAAAGGCTTGTGCTCTCTACGAACAATATGATCAAGCTACTCACTCGAGAGCCCCCCCCCTTGATAGTACGGCTATTGATAATATAAATGTTACTGGTAAAATAGGAATCCTATCAAGGACAAACCTTTGCCTTGCGCATAATCCACTCGAGCTAGATCATGATGATCTTGACCTGCTCTAGCTGGACCACCTTTGTTGATGGCGATGGCTCGATGAAGACTAGTAACCCCCCCCCCATACGCCACTATGTCTGAGCCTCTCTTCGTCACATATTCACATGTCCATTATCACCACAATGGATGGAATGCTTCAAGCATGTGATGCTCCACTTGAACTTGCACAACGTAGCCTTGCTGAAGATCACCACTTGATGTCATCCTCCATGCACTACTGGAATCGGAGAATTTGTCATCAGCCTGTTCTTTGTCGTCTGCTAGCCGATGGCAAAGAAGGTCTTTCACGTCCGCATACCGTAAACCGACGGAAAAGAAAGGGCTGACGACAAAGATAAAATTTGCCATCAGCATGTTCTTTGCCGTCGGCTTGCTGACGGCAAAGAAACTTTGTCATTCGCTAGCTGACGGCCGAGAGATGGGTGGGGTCTAGTGGAGGCCAGCTATTGTACCGGCCCACCCCCCTTTGGCGTCAGCTAGCAGATGGCAAACAAACCCCTACCTAACGGCCCTGATACGTCTCCAACGTATCTATAATTTTTTATTGTCCCATGCTATTATATTATCTGTTTTGGATGTTTTATATGCATTAATATGCTATTTTATTTGATTTTTGGGACTAACCTATTAACCTAGAGCCCAGTGCCAGCTCCTGTTTTTTCCTTGTTTTTGAGTTTTGCAGAAAAGGAATACCATACGGAGTCCAAACGGAATGAAATTTTCACGATTGTTTTTCTTGGACCAGAAGTCATCCAGAGGGCTTGGAGTGCATGTTAGGAAAGCCACGAGGCGGCCACAAGGTCGGGAGGCACGCCCAGGGGGGTAGGGCACGCCCCCCACCCTTGTGGGCCCCTCGTGACTCCACCGACCTGTTTCTTCCGCCTATATATTCTCAAATATCCCAAAACCTTCCGGGAGAGCCACAAAACCACTTTTCCACCGCCTCAACCTTTTGTACCCGTGATATCCCATCTAGGGGCCTTTTCTGGCGTCCTACCGGAGGGGGATTCGATCACGGAGGGCTTCTACATCAACACTATTGCCTCTCCGATGAAGCGTGGGTAGTTTACCACAGACCTACCGGTCCATAGCTAGTAGCTAGATGGCTTCTTCTCTCTCTTTGATTCTCAATACCATGTTCTCCTCGATGTTTTTAGAGATCTATTCGATGTAATTCTCTTTTGCGGTGTGTTTGCCGAGATCCGATGAATTGTGGATTTATGATCAACTTATCTATGAATATTATATGAATCTCCTCTGAATTCTTATATGCATAATTTGATATCTTTGCAAGTCTCTTCGAACTATCGATCTGGTTTGGCCAACTAGATTGGTTTTTCTTGCAATGGGAGAAGTGCTAAGCTTTGGGTTCAATCTTGTGGTGCTCGATCCTAGTGACAGAAGGGGAACTGACATGTATTGTATTGTTGCCATCGAGGATAACAAGATGGGGTTTTCATCATATTGCTTGAGTTTATCCTGCTACATCATGTCATCTTACTTAATGCGTTACTCTGTTCTTATGAACTTAATACTCTAGATGCAGGCAGGAGTCGGTCGATGTGTGGAGTAATAGTAGTAGATGCAGGCAGGAGCCGGTCTACTTAATACGGATGTGATGCCTATATTCATGATCATTGCCTTAGATATCGTCATAACTTTGCGCTTTTTCTATCAATTGCTCGGCGGTAATTTGTTCACCCACCGTAATAATTTATATCTTGAGAGAAGCCTCTAGTGAAACCTATGGCCCCCGGGTCTATTTTCCATCATATAAGTTTCCGATCTACAATTTTAGTTTCCTATTTAATTTCTTTGCAATATTTTACTTTCCGTTCCATAAATCAAAAATACCAAAAATATTACTTTACCATTTATCCATCTCTATAAGATCTCACTTTGCAAATAACCGTGAAGGGATTGACAACCCCTTTATCGCGTTGGGTGCAAGTTGGTGTTTGTTTGTGCAAGTATTTGGTGGCTTGCGCATTGTCTCCTACTGGATTGATACCTTGGTTCTCAAAAGCTGATGGAAATACTTACTCTACTTTGCCGCATCACCCTTTCCTCTTCAAGGGAAAAACCAACGCAAGCTCAAGAGGTAGCACGCCCCCTCCTCTCTCCGTCTCCCATTCCTTCCTCTCTCCCCCCGATCGCACCCCACCGCCACCCCTGACCCCATGTCGCCTCGGCACGCCGCCACCGACGATTCGCCGCTAAGCCCCCCCCACCCGGCTGCACGCTGCCCCCCCCCCCCCCGCCCCGCTGCCTGGCGCCCCACCGGCATAAAATTCAACATAGATCTACTTTTCAGATTGCATTTTCATTCAACATAGATATACTTTACATAATATTTTTACATATAGTCATCGTCGTCGCTAGCAAGCAGGTCGATCATGACGGCGCCTTCGCCGTCACCGATGTCGTTGCTGTTGCTGTCTGCGACGACGTTTCCCAGTCGACGGGGCCATCGTCCTCCTCTGTCGGCACCGCCTCCTCCTCCTCCGGCGGTGCCATCGCAGCCTCCTCTGACGCCATGGCCACGGCGGCGGCGTTTGCGGCCGCTACCTCGGCGGCTTCCATCGCAGCCGCCGTCGCCGCAGCCGCCTTCAACGCCCGTAGGGCGACGTGCCACCCCGGATTGTCGTCCGGATCGCCATCCTCACGGAAGACCACTTGTTCCGGTGGCAGCTCGACGGCAGGGGGGCCGCCGGTGCGCGTGCGGTTGTCGGCGCTAGGGGGGCTTGCTGGCGGCGGTCAGATCCGCGATGGCGCTCCTGCAGGGCGGGACCCTGCGCCGGCGCCGGGGGGCTGGCTGGCGGCGGTCAGATCCGCGACGGCGGCCGCTCGGGCCAGTGAGATCGGGGGTGATGCCGGCCGCCGCCAGCTGAAAGCTCCATTGTCTCCGGATTGTCGAGGCTGGACGGGCAGGCGCTCGGGCCATCATCGTCGCCATCGGCGCTGCTGCTCCCGCGGTGGTAGGACATCGCCGGTGATGGGCTGGATTTCTCGTCGGCGGTGGGTGTGAGGTCGGGTGTGGGGGGCCGGCGGTGGGCCGGGTTCTTATAGTCGTTCGGGCGACGGGAGGTGGGCGGCTGGGCCGGAAGCCGGCATTACTGCTCATTAATGCTGGCGCCTCGGGACGGGATGGGACGACGGGGGTGGAAGGCGAGGCGGCCGTCAACAGGACAGGGCATCAGGGTGGCAGACGACGCACTTTCCCCGGGGCGACGCGCTGCGGTTTGACCGGACGTCACGCTGGGTACATGGGTGACATGTACGTGGTGACGTGTCGAAGCATGTTTTGCCGTCCGCTGGCTGACGGCAAAGCCTGCCGGCACCTAACATGATTGACGTCGATTCTTTGTTGTGTACCTTCTTTGTCGTCCGTCACAGACGGCAAATTGTCTTTGCCATCTGTTGTCACAAAACAGACGGCAAAGAAACTCTTTGCCAGTGTTTACAGCGCCGAACACGTTTGCCGTTCGTGGCTGACGGCAAAGAGTTCTGCCGTTAGCTTTGTGGTCCTTTGCCGTCTGCCATGGTAGACGGCAAAATAGCTGATTCCGGTTGTGATGGGTTATATGAGATCTTCCTCTTGTTGCAAGCCCATGAAAAATTACCTAGCCCCACGAAGAACCACCATACAAATAGATCATGGGTTAGTACACAAAGCATAATGGACAATGCTTACCATATAGTGAGATTACTTGGTCCCACTCAGTACATATTCTATGCTTGTGTGTTGGTCAACTTGAATCCACTCTTTGTAGTTTGACTTGATCAACCATGAATCCATGAATCTTTCCTAATCTCTTCATAAAGATGATGTCTTCAAGGTAACATGAATGTTCACACAATCTTCTTCTTCAAGACATGCTTATAAAAGGCTCAACTCTCATATGATCAATCTTTGGATAACTCCTTGAATAGCACCGTGGTCAACACATAATCTCCTTATTTCAACGTTGAAGCCACCAAATGGTCTTCAAGCATTGCCTATGGACAAACCCTTGAAATATAACTTGAGGCAACCATTAGTCCATAGAGATTATCATTAATTATCAAAATCAAACATTTGGGCACCATGCTCTTTCACTACCTTAGGCTTTGGTACAAATCTAGCTTTCACCATTTAGCCTTTTTTTCATTTCATTAATCTTCCCACACAATATGCCTTTAGGATTTTTCGGCCAGAAAATCTGAAAATTGATGACTTGCAGTGATCTGCCTCATTACCAGTCATATTATGATTGTGTTTTTGTTAATACAATGTCATAGTCACCAACACAAAATAGGTTTTGGAGGAAAGGTATATAGCAAGGATATAGTGCTAAAGTTCAGTATGCACATTTAGTTACGCCTGGATACAACATCGCTTCAGATTTGGTCTACAAATGTTCACAATATTGCAAATCATTTTACACCACCAGAAAGGAACTACATAGACCAACATATACCCAGGCTTGAGATCATATGGTTGTGATGTAGACAATAGAAGAAAATTGATGAAGAACTGAAAGTAACTCTTACATGAAGAAGGAATGCACTGGTTCAACATATATTCACAACCTCATTGTGTGTATCCATAAAGCAGAATTTCCCTTATGTGTCAAAGAAAGTGCCCATTAAATTTCCCTTTCACTATGTCACCCATCCCGATGGCAAAAATATGCTCCGAAGGTATAATACATGTTCCGGTAATTCTAGTTTACACTTGGATACCCTTTCTGTACCTGGAAAATCGATGGGGATAAGCTTCAAACCGGTACAAATAGCGAGCTAAGGTACATCTTTTCACTCCAAGCTAACTGCATGACTTAGGGTCAGTCGGACATTCCGAGTTAGAATAAAACAATAAGTTGTTTGCGTAAAGAATAAAATGACAATAAGATTATATTTGACTATTTCTATATTGTGATTGGGCTGCAACTTACTACGCTGCAAGCCCATGATACAGAGGTATTGCATAGGATTGTTCCATTATCGGCTCATGCCTAGAGTGAGGCGACATTTCCGGCCGAAGGGAATGTGCGCACGTGAAAATGATGTCAAGATGAATAGACAAGGCGCCAGGGAGGCGATGCCGCGGGGAGACGAAGTTGCGGGCGGGTCGCATGGCTTTCGGGAGAGGTGAGGTCGCCAACGGTAGGTCGGGGGAGGAGGAGCTACCTGGCAGCAGGGAGAACCACTTGTGCTTTGACCCTAATGTGGGAGCGCACATGCAAATGCAGCTGAGAGAAAGGCATCTGTGGCGAGGGGATGAACTGAGATGAAATTGTTAACTGCTGATTGCTAGCGATTTGGGAGAAATATATACAAAGAGAGCAGAGGCTACACTATGGTTTTGCATGTGGCTGTTATTTTTCTATATATTTTTGAATTTGCGGTCCTGCGTGCGGTTCCTTTACTATCGTATATATGAAGTGAGAAACAAAGAATTTTCCAGAAATATCGCTGTTTTGGGTTCTGCTACTATAGCTTCTACTAGAGAGAGAGAGAGAGAGAGAGAGAGATCTCGACTAGACGCTCTGCTAGATGTTGCTCAACGTGCTAGCACTTCTTTGTTTGTTGTTACTGCCATAGTTTATTGTTCATGCCTATCATACCTTATGAAAATATTTGAGATAACATATCTGCATTCTTCTAGAGTTCAGAAAAATATAGCAGAAAGCTACAATTAAGGAAGAAGATAGTTGAGGCTCACATGGACTTGCTCTCAATCTCTATCTCTCCATCGATCCTTTATTTTCTTGAACAGGTATATGACGTGTAAAGTACTTGTGTTATAGTAATATGTATATTATTGTTAGTAGCAAAAGGTCAATTTGTTGTAACGGGAGAAAAAAAATCATAATTTTAATGGCCATGACCACATTTTGCTGCATCTCCGAGATACACTATTACTCTCAATTTCATGAAATCAAGAGCAAGTTTTGAAATCATGAATATTTTTTAAACTCATGCACATATACAAAATAATGAACATTTTTCAAATTGATGAACACTTCAAAAATTTCAAACATTTTCTTAAATCAAGAAATTTTTTGAATTAATGAATGTATTATACTATTTGCAAACATTTTTAAAAAATTGTGAACATTTTTTAAAATAAATATCAGGAATCGACGGTCATTTCTAGAATCGAAAAACATTTTTTTGGGAATTGGTGGAACAATTATTTAAATTCATAAACATTTTTTTACTTAACGAACATTTTCTTAAATGCACGATCTTTTTTTGAATCAGTGAACATTTAATGAATGAATAATCTATTTTATAAGTAATGAACAGTTTTGAATTTTCAGGATATTTTTCCATTGATGAACATTTTGAATTGGCGAAATTTTATTCAATTTCACTAAAATATTAATACACGAACTATTTAAAAATTATGAAATTTTTTATTTCCCAAACGTTTATTTTTGAAATTTCTAACATTTTTCAAATAAGCAAACATTTTTTTACAAAATCATGAATATTTTTTCAATCCACAAACATTTTATGATTTATGAAAAATTTATTCCAAAATTCTTTTTTTTAATTTTTGGAACTGTTTTGAACTCTAAATTAAAGTAGAAAAAATAAAAACTAAAAGGAAATATAGAAAATAAAAATGAAGTTTAAAAACAGGTTGCCCAGACATGGGCCAACCCAAACAGGCGCGTGCATTTTCTTCTGGTGCGCATAGCGCAGTATAGGAGGTCCCTACTGCATGGGCCGGCCTAGACAGTGGATTCCTATGTGTGAAACAGTTTTTTATCACTTATAGGTGGCATTTGTGGGTAATATGTTGTAAATTTGGGACAATTTTCGTGACGTACCGCTAGAAGCAATAGCCTCTTTATTAATAGGTATAGATTTGCCACAGTTAATCTTTGGATCGTCCATAAGTCTTTTTGGAGTCATGAGGATCACTATACTTTGTAAATTGACCAAACCCACAAAAGAGAAGTAATTTAACACTTCAACAGATGTTTCTTTAGAAAACTAAGGTGATTTGTGTTGATCCAAATTCAATAATAAAATTTATACCAATTCTCTCTGCAATCTATGAAAGTGGCATATATTTTCCATGATTTATCGGCTTGGTGATAAGATATTTTTCTATTTTGTACTTGTATCCTGTGAAAACATTTTTTTGAAACCTATCTGGTGAAAACTTTATAGCTCAGTTCTACATATGTCACTAAATAATATTACTTTTTGTTGCTTATTAGCGTTGCATCTTGATAGTTGCATGGTTGCGTAGGGAAGATAAGGTGGGGTTTAAGTAGATGAACTAAGAGCTACAACTCCGTAGTGTATCAATAAACTCTCAGATATCACATGAAATCTTGAATTTATTATTTGAAAAAAATATGTGTACTATTTCGAAAAAATATTCATGAATTTAAAAAGGTTCATGATTTAAAAAAATGTTCAAAATTCAAAAACTATTCACAGTTGAAGAGAGCATTCATGAATTTCAAAATGTTTCCTATTTCAAAAAACTGTTCAGGAATTCTAAAAAATCTTCATGATTTTAAACAATATTCACAAATTTGTAAAAAGTATGTTCACTATCTCTAAAATAATGTTCATGAATTTAAAAAAATGTTCACTATTTCATAAAAATGTTTATGTATTTGAAAAAGTTCATGATTTTAAAACTGCTCAAGATTTGAAAAAATGTTGATGAGTTAGAAATATGTCTCCATATTGGGAAAAAAATAAAATGAAAATGCAAAATGAAAAAGGAAGAAGAAAGAAAAAGGAAAGGAAATAGAAAAGAAAAAAGAAAAGACGAAAGGAAAAAAGGCAAGTTGAAGGTTCTAGAACCTTCCCAAAACCGATGGAGAGGAAATCCGTGAATGGGCCGTCCCAAAAAAGGAGGATCTAAGGCTGGAGGGGTATGTGCTACCTCGCCAGGGCGTGCCCTACGTGCCAAATAGGGTACGCCGGGTGTCAGTGAACTGACGAGCCATGTGGGTTTCCTTCATGTGTTGGGCCCGTTGATCAGTAGATGAAGGGAAGAGCAACGCCAGGCCCAAGAGAGAAAGGAAACCCAACCACAAGTTCACTGGGCCATAGTTGGTTTCCTTCATGTTTGGGCCCGCCGATCAGTGGACACATGTGTAAGTGTGTGCGTGGGAGTGGTGGGTAGCATCCTGGCTGGAATCACGAACAGCGGTGTCGAAAGCATCTATATATGTTCTTCCTTCCATTGTTCTTCCTCCTCGAGACCCTGTATAAGAAGAACATCCTCGACACTGAAGTCTGTCAAAGATGTTCTCACCCGGTGGAAGACCGTGAGCACCTTTCTTCACCTGCCTGGCAGCCCATAGGATTTGGAGGGCTACCGGCATTCGACCGCGTTTTGTGCCTATAAATGGAGATCTCTTCAGCACCACTCTCCCAGATACATTGCCCACCTCGGTTTCACAGTTCATGGTACTTCTTATTCTCTGGAAGATTTGGGAGGCTCGGAGAAAGAAAGTTTCCTAGACACTAGAATTGATGCTTCGGTTTCCGTTAGAGCTATTCTAGATGATCTGATTGTATGGTCTCATTGGCTTTAGTCCGAAAACCTTAAGGAACATGCCGGTATGTGGCATGAGTTCCTATCCTGACACCACGTGTGATCTCTGTAAAACTGCTAGATTTGAAATATATTCAGGTGGGGAGCCTCCCCCCACCCCCGTGACCATTTTAAGAAACATCCTTGGGTAGGTAGGATGTCCTAGTTGATGTCTATGTTGTGCGAAGGGCCTTTTTTAGCAATGTTCTTGAAGTGTCGGTGGACAATTTCTTCCTTGTGCTTGTGCTCGAAACCATCTCGCATCGCTTGCGTCGCCATCATGGTTTGAACCGCTCGGCACAGCTCTTGCATGCATAACGCCACTCTTTGTAGGCAAAAAACATGTCGTATGTGTTCTTATTAAGATGTATCTTGCATACCCGGAGCAAATGTTGTAGCCTGTTTTCCGTGTTCCATAATAGCATAAGCGAACGCCATTAATTGAATTGGTACTCTGCTATTGAGAATATCGTTTTTGGGTTGTAATTTATAAGTTGAAGTAACTGAGTTAGCTTGCCCAGCTTCATACAGTGCATTGCCTAGCCAACAAGTATGTTAATTTGTGTTTCATGTCCATTTCCAACCTTGTTGAGTTCAGTAGAAATCTGAAAAATGGAAGTTAATCATATTCTTGTTTATCCACTACTAGGATCACCCATTTGCCGAGTTTCAAAGGAACTTGGCAGAGCCCATAATAAACTCGGCGAAATCTTCGCCGAGTGCCAAACTCGGGGCACAGTACTCGGATGGACGGGGCCCAATAATCATTAATACTACTGAGTTCTTTCTATCATGAACTTGGTGAATAATTAAATAATGTTTGTCGAGTTTCACACTTCCAGAGAACTTAAGAAATCACACTGTTGGACGGGATGGGCCTTTAACAAAAATGCCACGTGTCACTGTTGTTTGCCGAGTTCCAATATGCTAAACTCGGCAGAGTACGACAAATAGAATAAGCCACGTACCAATGCAAAATATCTACCGAGTTCCTTCGTTAGTAGAACTGGCTTAATTGTTGGCCGAGTTTGGCACTCGGCAATCTCCCATCCAGTAAGAACTCGCCATGTGGCACTGCCTTATTGCCCAGTGCCATATTTCTGTCGCGTTTCGTATGTAGCTGATATCATAGCCATGAGCTAAGTGTTGGGATGCGCACTGCATGCAGTTGAGGTCCTACATTGGGGCCTACTGTGTTTGTTCATCTTTTGTCATTCTCATCATCCAATTGGTCCTCTCCACTCTTAGTTGCTCGACCTATGAGCCATGCCTCCTAAATTTCATCTTCCAAGCCGGCCACCATACTGAATCTCCATTTTTCTTACACATGCCACATATCATTTTTTTAAAGTTCCACTCTCCAACATTTTATTCATTCGGCGATAACCTGTCTGAGCTCAACCTAAAGCTGAGAAAAACCAGGGATTACATCAAAGTAGTTTACAACACTCTTGAAAAAGAGCTTCTTTTGCACAACAATGTGCTACATAATGAATAGAACGACTAACATTATGAAGCTCAAATCCCTGAAAATTGGAACTGTTTTCTTCCATCTCCTTGAGGATTTGATACCCGTTAGATTTCCCCTGGGATTGCCTATCCTAGAGTTGTTTTGCAATTAGACTGTCCGTCTCAATCAGTACTGATGTGGACCATGTTTCTCGTGCCAGCAACATACCGTCACGGCAAGCCGAAATCTCCAGAGTTAGGGGATCTACTATACCTTCATATCTTGTACATTTAGCACTAATGAAATGGCCTTCATAGTCTCTTGCCACAACTCCCGTCGTCTGTCTACCATTCATAGTATCCACTGCTGCATCCACATTTATTTTAGTCCATCCTACAGCCGGAGCTTCCCATTTAGCTTGTTTAGCTTCACCCGTACCTTTCACTACAAGAGGAAATTCCAATGCCCCAATGAGTTCCAACGCCCCAATGAGTTCTCTAACCAGGACCACAGATTGCCTTGGCTGATAGATCACCTCATGATGTGTGTATCAGTTGCGGCTGGACAAGATAGTGAAGGAAATAAGCCCTAGAGGCAATAATAAAGTTATTATTTATTTCCTTATTTCATGATAAATGTTTATTATTCATGCTATAATTGTATTAACCGGAAACTTAGTACATGTGTGAATACATAGACAAAACAAAGTGTCCCTAGTATGCCTCTACTTGACTAGCTTGTTTATCAAAGATGGTTATGTTTCCCAATCATAGACATGTGTTTCCATTTGATGAAAGTGATCACATCATTAGGAGAATGATGTGATGGAAAAGACCCATTCGTTAGCTTAGCATTATGATCGTTACAGTTTCATTGCTACTCCTTTCTTCATGACTTATACATGTTCCTCAGACTATGAGATTATGCAACTTCCGAATACCGGAGGAACACCTCGTGTGGTATCAAACGTCACAACGTAACTGGGTGATTATAAAGATGCTCTACAGGTGTCTTCGATGGTGTTTGTTGAGTTGGCATAGATCGAGATTAGGATTTGTCACTCCGATTGTCGGAAAGGAATCTCTGGGCCCTCTCGGTAATGCACATCACTATAAGCCTTGCAAGCAATGTGACTAATGAGTTAGTTGTGTGATGATGCATTACGGAACAAGTAAAGAGACTTGCCAGTAACGAGATTGAACTAGGTATTGAGATACCGACGATCGAATCGCGGGCAAGTAACATACCGATGACAAAGGGAACAATGTATGCTGTTATGCGGTTTGACCGATAAAGATCTTCGTAGAATATGCGGGAGCCAATATGAGATCCAAGTTCCGCTATTGGTTATTGACCGGAGATGTGTCTCAGTCATGTCTACATAGTTCTTGAACCCGTAGGGTCCACACGCTTAACGTTCGATGATGATTCGTATTATGAGTTATGTGATTTGATGTACCGAAGGTTGTTCGGAGCCCCGAATGAGATCAGGGACATGATGATGAGTCTCGAAATGGTCGAGATGTAAAGATCGATATATTGGAAGGCTATATTCGGACATCGGAAAGGTTCCGAGTGATTCGGGTATTTTTCGGAGTACCGGAGAGTTACGGGAATTCACCGGGGGGTCAATGGGCCTTCATGGGCCTTAGTGGAAATAGAGGGCACAAAGGAAGTGTGGGTGCGCCCCCCTAGGCCCAAACCGAATTGGTTTAGGGCTTTGGGGGCCGGCCCCCTCTTTCCTTCTCCCCTCCTCCTCTTTCCTTCCCCTCCTAGTTGGACTAGGAAAGGGGGAACCTACTCCTAGTAGTAGGATTCCCCCCTTGGGGCGCACCCTATGAGGCCGCCGGCCCCCTTCCCTTGCTCCTTTATATATGGGGGCAGGGTCACCCCATAGACACAAGTTGATCATTGATCTCTTAGCCGTGTGTGGTGCCCCCCTCCACCATAATCCACCTCGGTCATATCATCGTAGTGCTTAGGCGAAACCCTGCGCTGGTAGCTTCATCATCATCGTCATCATGTCGTCGTGCTGACGAAGCTCTTCCCCGACACTCTGCTGGATCGTGGGACATCACCGAGCCGAACGTGTGCAGATCGCAGAGGTGTCGTACCTTCAGTGCTAGGATCGGTCGATCGTGAAGACGTACGACTACATCAACCGCATTGTCATAACGCTTCCGCTTACGGTCTACGAGGGTACGTAGACAACACTCTCCCCTCTCGTTGCTATGCATCACCATGATCTTGCGTGTGCGTAGGAATTTTTTTGAAATTACTACGTTCCACAATAGTGGCATCAGAGCCAGGTTTATGCGTAGATGTTGTATGCACGAGTAGAACACAAGTGAGTTGTGGGCGATAATAGTCATACTACTTACCAGCATGTCATACTTTGATTCGGCGGTATTGTTGGATGAAGCGGCCCGGACCGACATTACGCGTACGCTTACGCGAGACTAGTTCTACCGACGTGCTTCGCACATAGGTGGCTGGTGGGTGTCAGTTTCTCCAACTTTAGTTGAATCGAGTGTGGCTACGCACGGTCCTTGTTGAAGGTTAAAACAGCACATGCTTGACGAAAAATCGTTGTGGTTTTGATGAGTAGGTAAGAACGGTTCTTGCTCAGCCCATAGCAGCCACGTAAAACTTGCAACAACAAAGTAGAGGACATCTAACTTGTTTTTGCAGGGCATGTTGTGATATGATATGGTCAAGACGTGATGAGATATAAATTGTTGAATAAGATGATCATGTTTTTGAAATTATCGGCAACTGGCAGGAGCCTATGGTTGTCTCTTTATTGCATAAGATGCAAGTGCCATGTAATTGCTTTACTTTATCGCTATGCGATAGCAATAGTTGCAAAAGGCAATAGTTGGCGAGACAACCATATGACGGCACGTTGATATAGATCATGGTGTCATGCCGGTGACGATAGAAATTATGACGGTACTTTGGAGATGGAGATCAAAGGCACAAGATGATGATGGCCATATCATGTCACATATTTTGATTGCATGTTATGTTTATCTTTTATACATCTTATTTTGCTTGGTTCGGCGGTAGCTTTATAAGATGATCCCTTACTAAAATTTCAAGGTATAAGTGTTCTCCCTGAGTATGCACCGTTGCGACAGTTCTTCATGCTGAGACACCACATGATGATCGGGTGTGATAAGCTCTACGTTCACATACAACGGGTGCAAGCCATTTTTTGCACATATAGAATACTCGGGTTAAACTTGACGAGCCTAGCATATGCAGATATGGCCTTGGAACACTGAGACCGAAAGGTCGAGCGTGAATCATATAGTAGATATGATCAACATAGTGATGTTCACCATTGAAAACTACTCCATCTCACGTGATGATCGGACATGGTTTAGTTGATTTGGATCACGTGGTCACTTAGATGATTAGAGGGATGTCTATCTAAGTGGGAGTTCTTAAGTAATATGATTAATTGAACTTTAATTTATCATGAACTTAGTCCTGATAGTATTTGCATAACTATGTTGTAGATCAATAGCTCGCGATGTAGCTCCCCGTTTATTTTTGATATGTTCCTAGAGAAAACTAAGTTGAAAGATGATAGTAGCAATGATGCGGACTTGGTCCGTGATTTGAGGATTATCCTCATTGCTTCACAGAAGAATTATGTCCTTGATGCACCGCTAGATGACAGACCTATTGCAGGAGCAGATACAGACATTATAAACGTTTGACAAAGCTCGGTATGATGACTACTTGATAGTTTAGTGCACCATACTTTACGGCTTAGAATCGGGACTTCAAAAATGTTTTGAACACCATGGAGCATATAATATGTTCCAAGAGTTGAAATTGGTATTTCATACTCATGCCCGTGTCGAGAGGTATGAGACCTCTGACAGTACTTTGCCTACAAAATGGAGAAGAATGGCTCAACCAGTGAGCATGTGCTCAGATTGTCTGGGTACTACAATTGCTTGAATCAAGTGGGAGTTAATCTTCCAGATAAGATAGTAATTGACAAAGTTCTCTAGTCACTATCACCAAGTTACTAGAACTTCGTGATGAACTATAATATGCAAGGGATGACGAAAGTAATTCCCGAGCTCTTCGCGATTTTGAAATTGGCAAAGGTAGAAATCAAGAAAGAGCATCAAGTATTGATGGTTTACAAGACCACTAGTTTCAATAAAAAGGGAAAAAGAATAGAAAGGGACTTCAAGAAGAATGACAAACAAGTTGTCACTCCTGTGAAGAAACCCAAAGCTAGACTCAAGCCTGAAATTGAGTGCTTCTACTGCAAAGGAAATGGTCACTGGAAGTGGAACTGCCCCTAGATACTTAGCGGATAAGAAGGATGGCAAAATGAACAAAGGTATATTTGATATACATTTATTTATGTGTACTTTACTAGTGTTTATAGGAAACCCTCGATATTTGATACTAGTTCAGTTGCTAAGAGTAGTAACTCGAAATAGGAGTTGCAAAATAAACAGAGACTAGTTAAGGGCGAGGTGACGATGTGTGTTGGAAATGATTCCAAGGTTGATAAGATCACCATCACACACTCCTTTTACCTTCGGGATTAGTGTTGAACCTAAAATAAATGTTCTTTGGTGTTTGCGTTAAGCATGAATATGATTGGATCATGTTTATTGCAATACGGTTATTCATTTAAGTCAAAGAATAATTGTTGTTCTATTTACATGAATAAAAAACCTTTTATGGTCATACACTCAATGTAAATGGTTTATTGAATCTCGATCATAGTGATACACATATTCATAAATATTGAAGCCAAAAGATGCAAAGTTAATAATGATAGTGCAACTTATTTGTGGCACTGCCATTTAGGTCATATTGGTGTAAAGCGCATGAAGAAACTCCATGCCGATGGACTTTTGGGATCACTTGATTATGAATCATTTGATGCTTGCGAACCATGCCTCATGGGCAAGATGACTAAGACTCCGTTCTCCGGAACAATGGAGCGAGCCACTGACTTATTGGAAATAATACATACCGATGTATGCGGTCCAATGAGTGTTGAGGCTCACGGCGGGTATCATTGTTTTCTGACCTTCACAGATGATTTGAGAAGATATGTGTATATCTACTTGATGAAACACAAGTCTGAAACACTTGAAAAGTTCAAAGATTTTCAGAGTGAAGTAGAGAATCATCATAACAAGAAAATAAAGTTTCTACGATCTGATCGTAGAGGCAAATATTTGAGTTACAAGTTTGTCCTTCAATTAAAACAATGTGGAATAGTTTCACAAACTCATGCCACCTGGAACACCACAGCATAATGGTGTGTCCGAACGTCATAACCGTACTTTATTGGATATAGTGCAATCTATGAGGTCTCTTACCGATTTACCACTATCGTTTTGGGGTTATGCATTATAGACAGCTGCATTCACGTTAAATAGGGCACCATCTAAATCCGTTGAGATGACACCTTATGAACTGTAGTTTGGCAAGAAACCCAAGTTGTCGTTTCTTAAAGTTTGAGGCTGCGATGCTTATGTGAAAAAGCTTCAACCTGATAAGCTCAAACCCAAATCGAAGATATGTGTCTTCATAGGATACCCAAAAGAGAATGTTGGTTACATCTTCTATCACAGATCTGAAGGCAAGATCTTTGTTGCTAAGAATGGATCCTTTCTAGAGAAGGAGTTTCTCTCGAAAGAAGTGAGTGGGAGGAAGGTAGAACTTGATGAGGTAATTGTACCTTCTCCCGAATTGGAAAATATTTCTTCACTGAAATCAGTTCAAGTGATGCTTACACCAATTAGTGAGGAAGTTAATGATGATGGTCATGAAGCTTCGGATCAAGTTACTACCGAACCTCGTAGATCAACCAGAGTACGTTCCGCACCAGAGTGGTACGGTAATCCTATTCTATAGTTCATGTTACTTGACCATGACGAACCTACGAACTATGCGGAAACGATGATGAGCCCAGATTCCGTAAAATGGCTTGAGGCCATGAAATCTGAGATGGGATCCATGTATGAGAACAAAGTATGGACTTTGGTTAACTTGCCCGATGATCGGCAAGCCATCTATACCTAATAATAAAATAAATAGGTATTCTTAGTCCGTCATTCTTAGTCCGTCATGCTATTTTATAGAAAACCCCCTAATGTTTCTGACATTAAACCCGCAGTACATATCAAATGTTTTTAAAAATACTCATATCTTTTAAACCGTAACTCCAAATTTAACATGTTATATATGAAATTTGATTAGAAAAATATATAGAATCCGAATATGATGTTAATTTACCTGTTAACCATTTAAAAAAAACTATCTAGGGTGCATTATTAATCAATAGTGCATTGTCCGTCTTTTTTAATTTATACTAATCCGAATTGTGGATGAACATCTCAGCAAGATCAGGATTGGAGACGAAATTGAAGGTCACTTGCCCGTTTGTTTGTACGCATGTAAGCCGTGTTTAAATAGAAGACATGTGAAATCCTGAACTTGCGCTTTTGTAGGCAAAGACCATCTTTGTTTGGGCCGTAGCTACAAATACTCAGATTATAGACAATTTTTTGCAAATTAAAAGCGTGTGCCATTCTTTTCTCCCGTTGCAACGCACGGTCCCTTTTGCTATAGAAAATAAATGGATATTCAAGAGGAAGACGGACGCTGATAGTAGTGTTACTATCTACAAAGCTAGACTTGTCAAGAAAGGTTTTTGACAAAGTTCAAGGTGTTGACTACGATGAGGTTTTCTCACTCGTAGCGATGCTTAAGTCTGTCCGAATCATGTTAGCAAATTGCCACATTTCATGAAATCTGGCAAATGGATGTCAAAACTACATTCCTTAATGGATTTCTTAAAGAAGAGTTGTATATAATGCAACCAGAAGGTTTTGTCAATCCTAAAGGTGCTAACAAAATGTGCAAGCTCCAGCGATCCATCCATGGATTGGTGCAAAGCATTTAGAGTTATAATATACGCTTTGATGAGTTGATCAAAGCATATAGTTTTATACAGACTTGCGATGAAGCATGTATTTACAAGAAAGTGAGTGGGAGCACTACAACCTTTCTGATAAGTATATGTGAATGACATATTATTGATCGGAAATGATGTAAAAACTTCTGGAAAGCATAAAAGGAGTGTTTGAAAGGAGTTTTTCAAAGAAAGACCTCGATGAAGCTGCTTACATATTGAGCATCAAGATCTATAGAGATAGATCAAGACGCTTGATAAGTTTTTTCAATGAGTACATACCTTGACAAATTTTTGAAGTAGTTCAAAATGGAACAATCAAAGAAGGAGTTCTTGCCTATATTGCAAGGTGTGAAATTGAGTAAGACTCAAAGCCCGACCATGGCAGAAGATAGAAAGAGAATGAAAGTCATTCCCCATGCCTCAACCATATGTTCTATAAAGTATTCCATGCTGTGTACCAGATCTATTGTATACCCTACACTGAGTTTGGCAAGGGAGTACAATAGTGATCTAGGAGTAGATCACTGGACAACGGTCAAATTTATCCTTAGTGGAATAAGGATATGTTTCTCGATTATGGAGGTGACAAAAGGTTCGTCGTAAAGGGTTACGTTGATGCAAGTTTTGACACTGATCCAGATGACTCTAAGTCTCAATCTGGATACATATTGAAAGTGGGAGAAATTAGCTAGAGTAGCTCCGTGTAGAGCATTGCTGACATAGAAATTTGAAAATACATACGGATCTGAATATGGCATACCCGTTGACTAAACATCGATCACAAGCAAAACATGATCACACCTTAGTACTCTTTGGGTGTTAATCACATGGCGATGTGAACTAAGATTAATGAATCTAGTAAACCCTTTGAGTGTTAATCACATGGTGATGTGAACAATTGGTATTAAATCACATGGCGATGTGAACTAGATTATTGAACCTAGTGCAAGTGGGAGACTGAAGGAAATATGCCCTAGAGGCAATAATAAAGTTATTGTTTATTTCCTCATGTCATGATAATGTTTATTATTCATGCTATAATTGTATTAACCGAAAACTTAGTACATGTGTGAATACATAGACAAAACAAAGTGTCCCTAGTATGCCTCTACTTGACTAGCTCATTTATCAAAGATGGTTATGTTTCCTAACCATAGACATGTGTTGTCATTTGATGAACGGGATCACATCATTAGGAAAATGGTGTGATGGACAAGACCCATTCGTTAGCTTAGCATTATGACCGTTACAGTTTCAATGCTACTGCTTTCTTCATGACTTATACATGTTCCTCAGACTATGAGATTTTGCAACTCCCGAATACCGTAGGAACACCTTGTGTGCTATCAAACGTCAAAACATAACTGGGTGATAATAAAGATGCTCTACAGGTGTCTCCGATGGTGTTTGTTGAGTTGGCATAGATCGAGATTAGGATTTGTCGCTCCGATTGTCGGAAAGGTATCTCTGGGCCCTCTCGGTAATGCACATCACTATAAGCCTTGTAAGCAATGTGACTAATGAGTTAGTTGCGGGATGATGCATTACGGAACGAGTAAACAGACTTGCCGGTAACGAGATTGAACTAGGTATTGAGATACCGACGATCGAATCTCGGGCAAGTAACATAGCAATGACAAAGGGAACAACGTATGTTGTTATGCGGTTTGACCGATAAAGATCTTCGTAGAATATGTGGGAGCCAATATGAGCATCCAGGTTCCGCTATTGATTATTGACCGGAGACGTGTCTCGGTCATGTCTACATAGTTCTCGAAACCGTAGGGTCCGCACGCTTAACGTTCGATGACGATTTGTATTATGAGTTATGTGATTTGATGTACCGAAGGTTGTTCGGAGTCCCGGATGAGATCACGGACATGACGAGGAGTCTCAAAATGGTCGAGACGTAAAGATCGATATATTGGAAGGCTACATTCGGACATTGGAAAGGTTCCGAGGGATTTGGGTATTTTTCGGAGTATCGGAGAGTTACGGGAATTCGCCGAGGGGGTCAATGGGCCTTCATGGGCCTTAGTGGAAATGGAGGGCAGCAATGAAGTGTTGGGTGCGCGCCCCTAGGCCCAAACCGAATTGGTTTAGGGCTTTGGGGGCCGGGCCCCTCTTTCCTTCTCCCCTCCTCCTAGGAAAGGGGGAACCTACTCCTAGTAGGAGTAGGATTCCCCCCTTGGGGCGCACCCTATGAGGCTGCCGGCCCCATCCCCTTGCTCCTTTATATACGGGGGCAGGGGGGCACCTCATAGACACAAGTTGATCATTGATCTCTTAGCCGTGTGCGGTGCCCCCCTCCAACATAATCCACCTCGGTCATATCGTCGTAGTGCTTAGGCGAAGCCCTGCGCCGGTAGCTTCATCATCACCATCATCATGCCGTCGTGCTGACGAAGCTCTTCCCAGACACTCTGCTGGATCGTGAGTTCGTGGGATGTCACCGAGCCGAACGTGTGCAGATCGCGGAGGTACCGTACCTTCGGTGCTAGGATTGGTCGATTGTGAAGAAGTACAACTACATCAACCGCGTTGTCATAACGCTTCCGCTTACGGTCTACGAGGGTATGTAGACAACACTCTCCCCTTTTGTTGCTATGCATCACCATGATCTTGCGTGTGCGTAGGAAATTTTTTGAAATTACTACGTTCCCCAACAGATAGCCCACATTACTGTCACACACCACGCCGCCACCTCTTTCCTGGACATGTTTGCATCTGGAATGTCCATCATGTTTGCATATGCATGTAACTATATACTCCCTCCATCCCAAAATAAGTGTCTCTAACTTTGTACTAGCTCTAGTACAAATTTGTACTAAGCTCAAGACACTTATTTTGGAACAAAGGGAGTATTAATTAGTTAGGTCGTAATAATTACAAGCATATGCATGTGTGTTTGCCTAAGACAAAGTTTGTGAAATCCAAGTTTGGTTACACTAATGAAGATATCAATTTGTTTTTCCCATTTTATGAATCTTATTCTTAATGCTCCCCATCATATGTTTAGATTTCGAGGTACAATTTTCAACTAATAATTTAGTTTCTTTTTAAATTTCTTTCATTTTCTTTATCTTTATCTTTTTTATTTAAACTTTACACACATAAGCTATATCTATACTTCCTTTGATTCAAACGTGTCTAGATACATCTGTATGTAGACAAATCTATGACATGTAATATGGATCATAGGGGGTACAAAATTTGAATGCCATCTTCTATATTGTCTCATCTTTTCTTCTCTTTTTTTCTGTCACACTCACAATCATCTCATTTATATTCACACATCCTGTTATATTCTCATCGTTCCACATTATTTTATATGCCCTGGATAAGCATACATATAGCTAGCAAATGTAACATTAAAAGGAACTAATATAACCACTATATGTCCTCGTAGATGAAGGGTCATATCTTTGCTTATTTCATTCTAGTGGGGCTCGGCAAAGCTGTGAACGCTGGTGTTCTGATTTTAAAAATCGAAAAAGAGAAAATGTTTTCTGATTCTCTGTTGGCCGAAACTCAACAAAGAAAGTTCACTAGCACGACTCCGTCACCTGCTCTATAGCAGGGCCCACCTCTCAGATTTTGCCGAGTTTTTTCTACCAGGAACTCGGCGAACTTGAGATTCTGCCGAGTTATTTTTGTTCGCCGAGTCATTTTTCTTTGGAACTAGGCAAAGTTAGAACTCTGTCGAGTTGCTTATGACTGCCGAGTCCAATTTTGAATCAAACTCGGCAGACACAATTTTGCCAAGTGCCCCATAGAATGAACTCGGTAAAGTCTTGCAACTCAGCACCAAACCAGATTCTAGTAGTGGCCAGCTTCTACATCATGATCTGTGGTGTGCCACATATGTGAAATCGCCAAATATAAATAAATAAAAACCATAGTACAATGAGAGAAGACCATGAAAATTTGTAGTGCTGGAAATGGCTGGTTTACTTTTAGGAAATATGCCAGTAAAATTTATAGAGATGTTGTCAACGCGGTCGCCATCACCTCGTCTGTGATGATGCCCTCCGCCGACCTAGCCCTACTCGTCCCATTTAGGAGAGGGTTTGTGCCGTACTGACTGCAACCAGCAGCAGGACTTGATGGCTCGCCGCTTGTGCCCCTCACTGTACCCCTCCTCTCCCTTCTTCCCACTTCTCATCCTCTCCGAATTTATCTTCCTAGAGAGATTTGATAGTGGTAGTGTTGGTGGAAATGGATGTGATATCCAACTATCTATGTGTGAAGCAGCGGTTCCATAGTCATGCCAAAGATCTCCCTTGGAGGTTTGCAGGATGTGCTTTTCAGCTTCAAGGGGAATCGGCCATTCTCACCTGCTTGAAAAGGTTGATATGCAGACATTGTAGGCTCAAGCATGCAGTTACCGTCCACTGTGATTTCTTCACCCTATGAACTGATCAAAAGTTCAAAACTGGCATGGCATGATAGGTGCATGTGACAGTTCCAAGCATTTCAAAATCTTTGAAGATGAGGCTCCCTTCATTGATTCCCGTGGTTTTGTCCATCTGCGGGACCAATGGTATTTGCAATTCAGAGTATGGATATCGAAAGGGCAAGATACTCCATGCTTGTTCCTGCTGAATTTACAGCGGGTGGAGTTCTCTTGAGCAGTCCAAAGATGGCAGAGCCCCAGACTGCATCACTTCCTCGTAACATGCATGTAGTCCTCTCGGCCAGCGTAGGGTGCGCACGATCCTGTTCCTCCTGTCGTTTTTTTTTTAGCAACTGCTACCTCCAGTCGTTGCTTCGAGACCCACCGCGAAGCGCTCTTTTTTTTTTTGGGCCGCCCTAGCTGGTGGGCCGGAGATGACGACGGCCCAGTCTAGGAACGAACTAACCGCAGCGCCTGTCTGTTCCAATGTTTAGTACCACATCGCTCGGCTAAGAAGGTTGTACGCGGCTTAAATAGCCCGGTGCTGAGTACTCCATCGCCGAGGAAGCAAAGCTCATTCATCAGCTGCTTTGCAGAGGCAAAGAGCTGTCGCTACGTACTTCTGGCTGGGCCTGTCCTGTCGGCCTGTGTTACCCTTGGTCACCCTCGCTGTGTGTTGGGAGTTAGAAGTACGGTGCGACGTCAGTCTCTTTTTTATTTTCTCTCTTTTTGTTCTAACTAGCCGGTCTTTTTTTCCTAATACATTTCTAGCTCTCTCTGGTGGTCAGAACTACAGTGCCATGTCGGTCTTACTTTTAATTATTTTTCCTCTTTTTGTTCTAATGTTTCCTAATATATTTCTAGCTCTCTGCGGGGGTCGCAACTACGGTGCCATGTTGGTCTCTTTTTCCTTATATTTTGCTACTTTAAAATTATTTTTACTCTTTTGTTCTAATATGCCAGTCTTTTTTTCTAAAATTATTTTACTACATATATTTATTTATTTAATCCTTTCCTAATATTTTGCTATTTTATAGTCTTCTTTTCTTTTTTGTTCTAATATTTTGCTATTCTGGTGCTCTACATTTTCCCCTTCCACCTCTCAAAGGAAGCTAATGTCCTAAAACTCTCCGTTGAATATTTTTCTTTTTCTTTTACTAGTCTTTTTGCTATTTTTTCTTCTAACATTTCCCTATTTTACTTCTTTGGTTTCTTCGCTTTCCACGGCTCAGAGGAAGCCGATGCCCTCTAATGTTTGAGGACGCTACCATGAACTCCTCGCCCGTCTCCTCGAAATGGTTTGCCTTCTTTATTTGTCTTTTTTCCTCTTTCCTTATATTGTTTTTCTCAGAGGAAGCCTATGTCCTCTAACTCTACTCTAACAAGCTAGGTGACCGACACATTTGCGCAAGTAGAATTCCTATATTTTCTTTTTTGGGTAGTTTCTCTACCTATCTTTGTTCACTCCATCCATTGCTATATAACTATTTATATAAAAGCACATGTACAATGTTTGTCCCCATAAAACATAATTAAGTTTTGTTACATATAGTTCTGTAATCTCATAAAATTGTTCGTAAAGATTTTGTTGTGTGACAACGAAAATTCAAAAGAACCATGGCACGTGTCTAGGCATGCCTAACTGAAAGGATGTGGATGTCGCCTACAGGGGGGCGAATAGGCATTCTAAAACAATTACGATTTAGTCTTCAACAAATGCGGAATAAAACTAGCGTTTAAATTGTCAAGCACAAAACCTAAATATACTAGGATCAACTACGTGCACCAGCAACTTAAGCTAAGCAAGATAAACAACTAAGTGATATCAAGATATATAACTAGAAGCACAAAAACCATCACAAAGTAAGTGCGCAAGTGAAGTGCTTGGGTAAGACATAACCGAGGCACGTGGAGACGACGATGTATCCCAAAGTACACACCCTTGTGGATGCTAATCTCCGTTAGAGCAGTGTGGAGGCACAATGCTCCCCAAAATGCCATTAGGGTCACCATATTCTCCTCACGCCCTCGCACAATGCAAGGTGTCATGATTTCACTAAGAGACCCTTGAGCGCGGTCACCGAACCCGTACAATTGGCGACCCTTGGGGGCAGTCACCGAACCCGTACAAATTGCTCGGGGCGATCTCCAAAACTTGATTGGAGACCCCGAAGCTTGCCTGGAGCTTTACACTAGAATTATTAAGCCCCATGACACCACCAACCGTCTAGGGTGCCCAATCACCCAAGAGGAACAAAGCTCTAGGGTGGCCAAACACCAAAGAGTAATAAGCTTCTCAATTTTCACTTCCTTTTATCACCTGAAGAAATCAAACTGATGCACGAAATGCAATGGCAAGAGCACACGGAGTGCTGAAATCCTTCTCTCCCAAATCCCACCACGACAACTAATGCTATGGAGGAATATGAGAGGAAGAACAAAGAAGGAGAACACACAAGAACTCCAAGATCCAGATCAAACCCTCACTTAGAGGATAGATGGATTGGTGGAAATGTATATCTAGATCTCCTCTCTCTTTTTCCCTCAAAATTATGCAAGAATCATGCGAGGAATAGAGAGAAAGCAAGCTCCCAGAGGTCAACAATGCTGGGGGAAAACTTGCTCCAGAACATCGGGGCAATGGTGAAGAAGACCCCCTTTTATAGGCCCCCATGAATCTGCCCATTATATTACAGAAATACCCAAGAGTGGTCGACCACTTGGATAAGCGGATAAGCAGTACAACCGCTCTAGGCAGAAGTACTAGCCTACAGTGCGCGGAGCGGTACAACTGCCGGCACCACCGGCAATATCGTTACATAAACTACGGCAGGCACAACCGGACAGGTAACGCCAAGTACCACCCTAGTACAAGAACAGGGCCAACCGTGCGTGTTATGAGGGAAGGAACAAGGACCGGTAAAACCGCAACGTCTGTTCTTCGGTAGTCCCTAAGTCTCGGGCGATACAATTACCTCAGACCACCGGTTGGATCACTGCAAAGAGAGCGGTCAGGACAACCAGGCGACTACCGCCAAGTACCGCCAAGCCATTAGAAAGGAGTCACTCTATTCTGGTGGTTGCAACGGTACTTTGAACAGAACAACCGCCCGACAGTAACCTCGGGCATGACCAAGTCCCTAGAAGTACAACCGCTAGGGCCCAGCAATACAACCGCACGGTCGCTACCTGGGACACTGCCTGACCCGAGGGAATCACCCCTGGGGCGGGAGTTGCTCCGAAAGCATAGGACGGGTGGTACAAGTCCACCCACTAGTGGTACAACCGGACCTGAAAAGACCGCATGAATAGGTAAAACAAGAACTGCCAAAACTTCTGCAAATGTTCTTTGATTTCGACGAACTCAAGCTTGATAGAAAGCTAACTCCAAGAGCTATGAAATAGAGCTAGAAATCTTTAGAAGTGGCAAGAGAAATATTCCAATGATATAGAGGTGTGAAACCTCCATCAGTGAGGAACCGGCAAAAATTCCAACATCGAAAGCACAAATAGACCATGCATATGAAATATGTTTCGAGGAACTTGGGCTGTTCATGAAGATGAACACAAGCTCAAAAACTCACAAAGATAAAATCCAACAATAACTAAGAAAGATGATGCCATGGATGCAAAGGTTTGAGCTCTCTACGAATAATACGATCAAGCTACTCACTCGAGAGCCCCCCTTGATAGTACGACTATTGATCATATAACCCAGTGTCCCAATTAACACCATGCGACCGGTAAAATATTTAGCTATTTATATTCTTTTCCCATTTTGTTCTAATATTTTACTATTTTATAGTCTTCTTTTCTTTTTTGTTCTAATATTTTGATATTTTGATGCTCTACTTTTTTCCCTTCCACAGTTCAAAGGAAAGTAATCTCCTCAACTCTCCTCTAAATATTTTTTCTTTTTCTTTATTAGACTTTTTGCTATTTTCTTCTAATATTGCCCTATTTTACTGCTATGTTTTTTTCTCTTTCCACGGCTCAGAGGAAGCCATTGTCCTCTAATATTTGAGGACGCTACCATGAACTCCTCGCCCGTCTCCTCCAAATGGTTTGCCTCTTTTATTTGTCTTTTCTTCTCTTTTCTTCTATTATTTTCTCAGAGGAAGCCGATTTCCTCAAACTCTCCTCTCAATATATTTCCTTTTTCTTTTATTAGTCTTTTTTCTATTCTCTTCTAATATTTCCCTATTTTACTGCTATGTTTTTTTTGCTTTCCATGTCTCAGAGGAAGCCGATGTCCGGTAATATTTGAGGACGCTACCGTGAACTCCTCGCTCGTCTCCTCCAAATAGTTTGTCTTCTTGTTTGTCTTTTCTTCTCTTTTATTCTATTTTTTCTCAGGGGAAGTCAATTTCCACTAACTCTTCTCTAAAGATTTTCCTTTTTCTTTTATCAGAATTTTTAATATTTTCTTCTTATATTTCCCTATTTTTTTACTATGTTTTTCTTCTTTCCACGGCTTAGAGGAAGCCGATGTCCTCTAATATTTGAGGAAGCTACCGTGAACTCCCTACCCGTCTCCTCCAAATAATTTGCCTTTTTTCACTTTCCATGGCTCAGAGGACGCTACCGTTAATCCTCGCCTTTTTCTCAGAGGAAGCCGATGTCCACTAACTCTCCTCTAAATATCTTTCCTTTTTCTTTTATTATTCTTTTTGCTATTTTGTTCTAATATTTTCCTATTTTAATGCTTTCTTTCTTTGGCTTTCCATGGCTCAGAGGAAGCCGTTGTCCGCTAATATTTGAGGATGCTACAGTGAACTCCTCGCCCGTCTCCTCCAAATAGTTTGCCTTTTTTTAATTGTCCTTTTTACTCTTTCCTTCTATTTTTTCCTCAGAGGAAGCCGTTGTCCTCTTACTCTCCTTTAAATATGTTTCCTTTTTCTTTTATTTATCTTTTTGCTATTTTCTTCTAATATTTCGCTATTTTACTGCTCTGTTTTTTTCGCTTTTCATGGTTCAAAGGAAGCCAATGTGCTCTAATATTTGAGGAAGCTACCATGAACTCCTCGCCCGTCTCCTCCAAATAGTTTGCCTTTTTTATTTGTCTTTTTTACTCTCTCCTCCTATTGTTTTTCTCAGAGGAAGTCGATGTCCTCTAAATCTCCTCTAATTATATTTCATTTTTCTTTTATTAGTCTTATTGCTATTTTCTCCTAATATTTTCCTATTTTACTACTATGTTTTTTTCGCTTTCCACGGCTCAAAGGAAGCCAATGTCCTCTCATATTTGAGGACGCTACCGTGAACTCCTCGCCCGTCTCCTCCAAATAGTTTTCCTTTTTTATTTGTCTTTTTTACTCTTTCCTTCTATTTTATTCCTTATAGGAAGCCAATGTCCTCTAACTCTCCTCTAAATATTTTTCCTCTTTCTTTTATTAGTCTTTTTTCTATTTTCTTATTAATATTTCGCTATTTTACTGCTTGTTTTTTTGCTTTCCACGGCTCAGAGGAAGTCTATGTCCTCTAATATTTGAGGACACTACCATGAACTTCTCGCCCGTCTCCTCCAAATAGTTTGCCTTTTTTATTT
The DNA here is from genome assembly GCF_003073215.2 of Triticum urartu. Classification (NCBI taxonomy): domain Eukaryota; kingdom Viridiplantae; phylum Streptophyta; class Magnoliopsida; order Poales; family Poaceae; genus Triticum; species Triticum urartu. Next base: position 30,671 of record NW_024112555.1, on the reverse strand, counting down.
GTCTTTTTTCCTCTTTTCTTCTATTGTTTTTCTTAGAGGAAGCCGATGTCCTCTAACTCTACTCTAACTAGTTGGGTGACTGGCGCATTTGCGCAGCTAGAATTCCTATATTTTCTATCTTGGGTAGTTTCTCCACCTATCTTTGTTCACTTCATCCATTGCTATGTAACTATTTATTTAAAAGCATATTTACAATGTGTGTCAGCATAAAATATAATTAAGTTTTATTACATATAGATCTGTAATCTCATAAAATTGTTCATAAAGATTTGGTTGTGTGACAACGGAAATTCAAAAGAACCATGACACGTGTCTCGCCATGGCTAACTGAAAGGATGTGGATGTCTCCTAGAGGGGGCGAATAGGTGTTCTAAAACAATTGCAGTTTAGACTTGAGCAAATATAGAATAAAACTAGCGTTTAAATTGTCAAGCACAAAACCTAAATATGTACTAGGCTCAACTATGTGCACCAACAACTTAAGCCAAGCAACATAAACAACTAAGTGATAGGAAGATATATAACTAGAAGCAAAGGTTATCACAAAGTAAGTGCACAAGAAAAGGGCTCGGGTAAAACATAACCGAGGCACGTGGAGACGGCGATGTACCCCAAAGTTCACACCCTTGCAGATGCTAATCTCCATTAGAGCGGTGTGGAGGCACAATACTAAATGCCAGTATGCCACTAGCGTCACCGTATTCTCCTCACGTCCTCGCACAATGCAAGGTGTCGTGATTCCGCTAAGGGACCCTTGACCGCGGTCAACGAACTTGTACAATTGCGACCCTTGAGGGCAATCACCGAACCCATGGAAATTGCTTGAGGCAATCTCTACAACTTAATTGGAGACCCCAAAACTTGCCCGAAGCTTTACACCACAATGATTAAGCTCCGTGACACCACCAACCGTCTAGGACGCCCAATCACCCAGAAGGAAAAAAGCTCTAGGATGCCCAAACACCCAAGATTAATAAGCTTCTCAATTTTCACTTCCACGTAACACCATGGAGAAATTAAACCGATGCACCAAATGCAATGGCAAGAGCACACGGAGTGCTGAAGTCCTTCTCTCCCAAATCCCACCACAACAACTAATGCTATGGAGGAATATGAGAGGAAGAACAAAGGAGGGGAACACACAAGAACTCCAAGATCTATATCCAAAGGGTTCCGCTCACTTAAAGGAGAGATGGATTGGTGGAAATGTATATCTAGATCTCCTCTCTCTTTTTCCCTCAAAAAGATGCTTGAATCATGCGAGGAATAGAGATAAAGCAAGCTACAAGAGGTCAACAATGGTGGGGGAAAACTTGCTCCAGAACGTCAAGGGCAATGGGGAAGAAGACCCCTTTTATAGGCCCCCAAGAATCTGCCCATTATGCTACAGAAATTCACAAGAGTGGTACAACCGCTTGGATGGGCGGTACAACTGCTTGGATGAGCGGTACAACCGCTCCAGGCGGAAATACCAGCCTACAATGCACAGAGCAGTACAACTGATGGCACCACCGGTAGTACCACTAAATAAACTTCAGCGGGTACAACCGGACAAGTATTGCCAAGTACCGCCCTAGTACTAGAACAGAGCCACCCATGCACGTTATGACGGCTGGTACAAGGACCGGTACAACTGCAGCGTTTGTGCTTCGGTAGTCGCTAAGTCTCGGGCAATACAACTACCTCGGACCACCGGTTGTATCGCTGCAATGATAGCAGCCAGGACAACTGGGCGACTACCGCCAAGTACCACGAAGCCAGCAGAAGGGAGTCACCCTATTCCGGTGGTTGGAGTGGTACTTCGACTAGAACAACCGCCCGGCAGTATTCGGGCATGACCAAGTCCCTGGCAGCACAACCGCCAGAGCCAAGCAGTACAACGGTACTATCACCACCTGGGACACTGCCTCACCCGAGGGTATCACCCCTAGTTGCTCCAGAAGCATTGGACGGGCGGTACAACTCCACCCACTAGTGGCACAACCAGACACGAAAAGACCGCGGGAATAGGTAAATCAAGAACTGCCAAAAACTTCTGCAAATGGTCTCTGAATTTGATGAATTCAAGCTTGATAGAAAGCTAATGCTAAGAGCTATTAAGTAGAGCTGGAAATCTTCAGAAGTGGCAAGAGAAATATGCCAAAGATATAGAGATGTGAAACCTCCATCAGTGAGGAACCGGCAAAAACTCCAACATCGAAAACACAATAGATGATGCATATGAAATCTGTTTCGATGAACTTGAGCTTGTCATGAAGATGACCACAAGCTCAAAAACTCAAAAAGAGAAAAGTCAAACAAGAACCAAGAAAGATGATGCCAAGGATGCAAAGCCTTGTGCTCTCTACGAACAATACGATCAAGCTACTCACGAGAGAGCCCCCCTTTGATAGTACGGCTATTGATAATATAAATGTTACCGGTAAAATAGGAATCCTATCAAGGACAAACCTTTGCCTTGCGCATAATCCACTCGAGCTAGAGCATGATGATCTTGACCTGCTCCAGTTGGACCACCTTTGTTGATGGCGATGGCTCGATGAATACTAGTAACCCCCCCCCCCCATACGCCACTATGTCTGAGCCTCTCTTCGTCACATATTCACATGTCCATTATCACCACAATGGATGGAAAGATTCAAGCATGTGATGCTCCACTTGAACTTGCACAACGTAGCCTTGATGAAGATCACCACTTGATGTCATCCTCCATGCACTACTGGAATCAGAGAATTTGTCATCAGCCTGTTCTTTGTCGTCTGCTAGCCGACGGCAAAGAAGGTCTTTCACGTCCGCATACCGTAAACCGACGGAAAAGAAAGGGCTGACGACAAAGATAAAATTTGCCATCAGCATGTTCTTTGCCGTCGGCTTGCTGACGGCAAAGAAACTTTATCATTCGCTAGCTGACGGCCGAGAGATGGGTGGGGTCTGGTGGAGGCCAGCTATTGTATCGGCCCACCCCCTTTGTCGTCAGCTAGCGGATGGCAAACAAACCCCTACCTAACGGCCCTGATATGTCTCCAACATATCTATTATTTTTTATTGTTCCATGCTATTATATTATCTGTTTTGGATGTTTTATATGCATTAATATTCTATTTTATTTGATTTTTGGGACTAACCTATTAACCTAGAGCCCAGTGCCAGCTCATGTTTTTTCCTTGTTTTTGAGTTTTGCAGAAAATAAATACCATACGGGGTCCAAATGGAATGAAACTTTCAAGATGGTTTTTCTTGGACCAGAAGTCATCCAGAGGGCTTGGAGTGCATGTTAGGAAAGCCACAAGGCGGCCACAAGGTCGGGAGGCACGCCCAGGGGGTAGGGCGCGCCCCCCACCCTTGTGGCCCCCTCGTGACTCCAACGACCTATTTCTTCCGCCTATATATTCTCAAATATCCCAAAACCTTCTGGGAGAGCCACAAAACCACTTCTCCACCGCCCCAACCTTCTATACCCGTGATATCCCATCTAGGGGCCTTTTCTGGCGTCCTGCCGGAGGGGGATTCGATCACGGAGGGCTTCTACATCAACACCATTGCCTCTCCGTTGAAGCGTGAGTAGTTTACCACAGACCTACCGGTCCATAGCTAGTAGCTAGATGGCTTCTTCTCTCTCTCTCTTTGATTCTCAATACCATGTTCTCCTCGATGTTTTTAGAGATCTATTCGATGTAATTCTCTTTTGCGGTGTGTTTGCCGAGATCATATTGCTTGAGTTTATCCTGCTACATCATGTCATCTTACTTAATGCGTTACTCTGTTCTTATGAACTTAATACTCTAGATGCAGGCAAGAGTCAGTCGATGTGTGGAGTAATAGTAGTAGATGCAGGCAGGAGTCGGTCTACTTGATACGGACGTGATGCCTATATTCATGATCATTGCCTTAGATATCGTCATAACTTTGCGCTTTTTCTATCAATTGCTCGGCGGTAATTTGTTCACCCACCGTAATAATTTATATCTTGAGAGAAGCCTCTAGTGAAACCTATGGCTTTTGGGTCTATTTTCCATCTTATAAGTTTCCGATCTACAATTTTAGTTTCGTATTTAATTTCTTTGCAATCTTTTACTTTCGGTTCCATAAATCAAAAATACCAAAAATATTACTTTACCATTTATCCATCTCTATCAGATCTCACTTTGCAAATAACCGTGAAGGGATTGACAACCCCTTTTTCGCGTTGGGTGCAAGTTGGTGTTTGTTTGTGCATGTACTTGGTGGCTTGCGCATTGTCTCCTACTGGATTGATACCTTGGTTCTCAAAAGCTGAGGGAAATACTTACTCTACTTTGCCGCATCACCCTTTCCTCTTCAAGGGAAAAACCAATGCAAGCTCAAGAGGTAGCATGCCCCCCTCCTCTCTTTTCTCCCATTCCTTCCACTCTCCCCCCGATCGCACCCCACCGCCGCCCCTGACCCCACGCCGCCTCGGCACGCCGCCACCGACGATTCGCCGCTAAGCCCCCCCCACCCTGCCTCGCCGCCTGGCGCCCCACCGGCATAAAATTCAACATAGATCTACTTTTAAAATTGCATTTTCATTCAACATAGATATATTTTACATAATAGTTTTACATATAGTCGTCGTCGTCGCTAGCAAGCAGGTCGATCATGACGGCGCCTTCGCCGTCACCGATGTCGTTGTTGTTGCTGTCTGCGACGACGTTTCCCAGTCGACGGGGCCATCGTCCTCCTCTGTAGGCACCGCCTCCTCCTCCTCCGTCGGTGCCATCACGGCCTCCTCTGACGCCATGGCCACGGCGGCGGCGTTTGCGGCCGCTACCTCGGCAGCTTCCATCGTAGCCGCCGTTGCCGTAGCCGCCTTCAATGCCCGTAGGGCGACGTGCCACCCCGGATTGTCATCTGGATCACTTGTTCCGGTGGCAGCTCGACGGCAGGGGGCGGCCTGTGCACGTGCGGTTGTCGGCGCCAGGGAGGCTTGCTAGCGGCGGTCAGATCCGCGATGGCGCTTCTGCAGGGCGGGACCCTGTGCCGGCGCCAGGGGGCTGGCTGGCAGCGGCCGCTCGGGCCAGTGAGATCGGGGGTGATGCCAGCCGCTGCCAGCTGAAAGCTCCATTGTCTCCGGATTGTCGAGGCTGGACAGGCAGGCGCTCGGGCCATCATCGTCGCCATCGGCGCTGCTGCTCCCGCGGTAGTAGGACATCGCCAGTGCTGGGCTGGATTTCTCGTCGGCGGTGGGTGTGAGGTCGGGTGTGGGGGGCTGGCGCTGGGCCGGGTTCTTATAGTCGTTCGGGCGACGGGAGGTGGGTGGCTGGGCCGGAAGACGGCATTACTGCTCATTAATGCCGGCGCCTCGGGACGGGACGGGACGACGGGGGTGGAAGGCGAGGCGGCCGTCGACGGGACAGGGCATCGGGGTGGCAGACGACGCACTTTCCCCGGGGCAACGCGCTGCGGTTTGACCGGACGTCACGCTGGGTACATGGGTGACATGTACGTGGTGACGTGTCGAAGCATGTTTTGCCGTCCGCTGGCTGACGGCAAAGCCTGCAGGCACCTAACGTGGTTGACGTCGATTCTTTGTTGTGTACCTTCTTTGTCGTCTGTCACAGATGGCAAATGGTCTTTGCCATCTGTTGTCACAAAACAGACGGCAAAAAAACTCTTTGCCAGTGTTTACAGCGCCGAACACATTTGCCGTTCGCGGTTGACGGCAAAGAGTTCTGCCGTTAGCTTCGTGGTCCTTTGCCGTCTGCCATGGTAGACGGCAAAATAGCTGATTCCGGTAGTGATGGGTTATATGAGATCTTCCTCTTGTTGCAAGCCCATGAAAAATTACCTAGCCCCACGAAGAACCACCACACAAATAGATCATGGGTTAGTACACAAAGCATAATGGACAATGCTTACCATATAGTGAGATTACTTGGTCCCACTCGGTACATCTTCTATGCTTGTGTGTTGGTCAACTTGAATCCACTCTTTGTAGTTTGACTTGATCAACCATGAATCCATGAATCTTTCCTAATCTCTTCATAAAGATGATGTCTTCAAGGTAACATGAATGTTCACACAATCTTCTTCTTCAAGACATGCTTATAAAAGGCTCAACTCTCATATGATCAATCTTTGGATAACTCCTTGAATAGCACCGTGGTCAACACATAATCTCCTTCTTTCAACGTTGAAGCCACCAAATGGTCTTCAAGCATTGCCTAAGGACAAACGCTTGAAATATAACTTGAGGCAACCATTAGTCCATAGAGATTATCATTAATTATCAAAATCAAACATTTGGGCACCATGCTCTTTCACTACCTTAGGCTTTGGTACAAATCTAGCTTTCACCATTTAGCCTTTTTTTTCATTTCATTAATCTTCCCACACAATATGCCTTTAGGATTTTTCGGCCAGAAAATCTGAAAATTGATGACTTGCAGTGATCTGCCTCATTACCAGTCATATTATGATTGTGTTTTTGTTAATACAATGTCATAGTCACCAACACAAAATAGGTTTTGGAGGAAAGGTATAATAGCAAGGATATAGTGCTAAAGTTCAGTGTGCACATTTAGTTACGCCTGGATACAACATCGCTTCAGATTTGGTCTACAAATGTTCACAATATTGCAAATCATTTTACACCACCAGAAAGGAACTACATAGACCAACATATACCCAGGCTTGAGATCATATGGTTGTGATGTAGACAATAGAAGAAAATTGATGAAGAACTGAAAGTAACTCTTACATGAAGAAGGAATGCACTGGTTCAACATATATTCACAAACTCATTGTGTGTATCCATAAAGCAGAATTTCCCTTATGTGTCAAAGAAAGTGCCCATTAAATTTCCCTTTCACTATATCACCCATCCCGATGGCAAAAATATGCTCCGAAGGTATAATACATGTTCCGGTAATTCTAGTTTACACTTGGATACCCTTTTTGTACCTGGAAAAATCGATGGGGATAAGCTTCAAACCGGTACAAATAGCGAGCTAAGGTACATCTTTTCACTCCAAGCTAACTGCATGACTTAGGGTCAGTCGGACATTCCGAGTTACAATAAAATAATAAGTTGTTTGTGTAAAGAATAAAATGACAATAAGATTATATTTGACTATTTCTATATTGTGATTGGGCTGCAACTTACTACGCTGCAAGCCCATGATACAGAGGTATTGCGTAGGATTGTTCCACTATCGGTCCTGCCTAGAGTGAGGCGACATTTCCGGTCGAAGGGAATGTGCGCGCGTGAAAATGATGTCAAGATGAATAGACAAGGCGCCAGGGAGGCGATGCCGCGGGGAGACAAAGTTGCGGGCGGGTCGCATGGCTTTCGGGAGAGGTGAGGTCGCCAAGGGGAGGTCGGGGGAGGAGGAGCTACCTGGCAGCAGGGAGAACCACTTGTGCTTTGACCCTAATGTGGGAGCGCACATGCAAATGCAGCTGAGAGAAAGGCATCTATGGCGAGGGGAGTGAACTGAGATGAAATTGTTAACTGCTGATTGCTAGCGATTTGGGAGAAATATATACAAAGAGAGGAGAGGCTACACTATGGTTTTGCATGTGGCTGTTATTTTTCTATATATTTTTGAATTTGCGGTCCTGCGTGCGGTTCCTTTACTATCGTATATATGAAGTGAGAAACAAAGAATTTTCCAGAAATATCGCTGTTTTGGGTTCTGCTACTATAGCTTCTACTAGAGAGAGAGAGAGAGAGAGAGATCTCGACTAGAAGCTCTGCTAGATGTTGCTCAACGTGCTAGCACTTCTTTGTTTGTTGTTACTGCCATAGTTTATTGTTCATGCCTATCATACCTTATGAAAATATTTGAGATAACATATCTGCGTTCTTCTAGAGTTTACAAAAATATAGCAGAAAGCTACAATTAAGGAAGAAGAGGACAAACTTACCTGCAGGATTCCACCGGTTCGATGGATCCCCTCCCTCTCCTCCTCCTCCCCCTCCTCCCCTCCTCGCCCTAGCCGTCCCGCTCCCCGCCCTGACCCGCTGGCCGATGCCCGGTCGTCCTCCTCTCCGCTTGCAGGTGCTCTCTCTCTCCACTCCCCTGTCTCCCCGCGGGTGGGGCTCTCCCCTCCGTCTTCTCCGCTGCCGGTGCTTGGGTCTCGTTTCTGGGCCCTTGCGTCCGATGGGGAGGATTCGAGGTCGTCGGCCTCCTCCCCCCATGGTCCCGTGCCCTGTTCTGGGGGGGGGGGTTGTGGTGTCTTCCGCCGCTCCTCGCCCCCGCAAGTTTGCTCCTGGTGGCCGGGGCCGGTCGGTGGCCGCGTCTTCGCCGGTCGATGCTGGATCCGGATCTCTCGGCGGCGGCGTAAGTCTTGTAAGTTTGCTGTCGCGTCTCCTGATCCCGGTATCCTGGGCAGTGCGCCGGATGGGGAGCTTGGTGGCCTCCCATCCCCCTCTCCTGCATGCTCTGCGGCAGCCTCGTCGCCGGCGGCGGCGACGGCGGGGTCGCTGGTGGCATCGTGTAACCTAGATCTCGATTTCTCCGCGATGGCCATCGGGCCGCGGTGTTGGAAATATGCCCTAGAGGCAATAATAAAAGTATTATTATTATATTTCTTTGTTCATGATAATTGTCTTTATTCATGCTATAACTGTATTATCCGGAAATCGTAATACACGTGTGAATACATAGACCATAATATGTCCCTGGTAAGCCTCTAGTTGACTAGCTCGTTGATCAACAGATAGTCATGGTTTCCTGGCTATGGACATTGGATGTCATTGATAACGGGATCACATCATTAGGAGAATGATGTGATGGACAAGACCCAATCCTAAGCATAGCACAAAGATCGTGTAGTTCGTTTGCTAGAGCTTTTCCAATGTCAAGTATCTTTTCCTTTGACCATGAGATCGTGTAACTCCCGGATACTGTAGGAGTGCTTTGGGTGTATCAAACGTCACAACGTAACTGGGTGACTACAAAGGTGCATTACAGGTATCTCCGAAAGTGTCTGTTGGGTTGACACGGATCGAGACTGGGATTTGTCACTCCATATAACGGAGAGGTATCACTGGGCCCACTCGGTAATGCATCATCATTATGAGCTCAAGGTGACCAAGTGGTTGGTCACGGGATCATGCGTTACGGTACGAGTAAAGTGACTTGCCGGTAACGAGATTGAACAAGGTATTGGGATACCGACGATCGAGTCTCGGGCAAGTAACATACCGATTGACAAAGGGAATTGTATACGGGGTTGATTAATCCTCGACATCGTGGTTCATCCGATGAGATCATCGTGGATCATGTGGGAGCCATCATGGGTATCCAGATCCCGCTGTTGGTTATTGACCGGAGAGTCGTCTCGGTCATGTCTGCTTGTCTCCCGAACCCGTAGGGTCTACACACTTAAGGTTCGGTGACGCTAGGGTTATGAAGATATGTGTATGCAGTAACCCGAATGTTGTTCGGAGTCCCAGATGAGATCCCGGACGTCACGAGGAGTTCCAGAATGGTCCGGAGGTAAAGAATTATATATAGGAAGTGCTGTTTCGGCCATCGGGACAAGTTTCGGGGTTATCGGTATTGTACCGGGACCACCGGAGGGGTCCCGGGGGCCCACCGGGTGGGGCCACCTGTCCCGGGGGGCCACATGGGCTGTAGGGGGTGCGCCTTGGCCTATATGGGCCAAGGGCACCAGCCCTACTAGGCCCATGCGCCTAGGGTTTCCACCACGGAGGAGTCCAAGTGGTGGAAGGCACCCCGAGGTGCCTTGGGGGGGAGGGAAACCCTCCCCTGGCCGCCGCACCTAGGAGATTGGATCTCCTAGGCTGCGCACCACCCCCCCTTGGCCCTCCTATATATAGTGGGGGAGAGGAGGGATTTCATACCTCAGCCTTTGGTGCTTCCTCTCTCCCCGTTACGTCTCTCTCTCGTAGTATAGGCGAAGCCCTGCTACTGTGACGCCCTGCATCCACCACCACGCCGTCGTGCTGCTGGATCTTCATCAACCTCTCTTCCCCCCTTGCTGGATCAAGAAAGGAGGAGACGTCATCTGCTCCGTACGTGTGTTGAACGCGGAGGCACCGTCCGTTCGGTGCTTGATCATCGGTGATTTGGATCACGTCGTGTTCGACTACATCAACCCCGTTCTTTGAACGCTTCCGCTCGCCATCTACAAGGTACGTAGATGCATCTAAACCACTCGTTGCTAGATGAATTCCTAGATGGATCTTGGTGAAACCGTAGGAAATTTTTTGTTTTCTGCTACGTTCCCCAATAGTGGCAGCATGAGCTAGGTCTATGCGTAGTTCTCTTGCACGAGTAGAACACAAAGTAGTTGTGGGCGTTGATTTTGTTCAATATGCTTGCCGTTACTAGTCTTATCTTGATTCGGCGGCATCGTGGGATGAAGCGGCCCGGACCGACCTTACACGTACTCTTACGTGAGACAGGTTCCACCGACTGACATGCACTAGTTGCATAAGGTGGCTAGCGGGTGTCTGTCTCTCCTACTTTAGTCGGATCGGATTCGATGAAAAGGGTCCTTATGAAGGGTAAATAGCAATTGGCATATCACGTTGTGGTCATTGCGTAGGTAAGAAACGTTCTTGCTAGAAACCCATAGCAGCCACGTAAAACATGCAAACAACAATTAGAGGACGTCTAACTTGTTTTTGCAAGGGTATGCTATGTGATGTGATATGGCCAAAAGGATGTGATGAATGATATATGTGATGTATGAGATTGATCATGTTCTTGTACAAGGAATCACGACTTACATGTCGATGAGTATGACGATCTACAAGGATGATCATGGAGCCCCAAGATGGAGATCAAAGGAGCTATGTGATATTGGCCATATCATGTCACTATTATTATTTGATTACATGTGATGTTTATCATATTTTGCATCTTGTTTACTTAAAACGACGGTAGTAAATAAGATGATCCCTTACAACAATTTCAAGAAGTGTTCTCCCCTAACTGTGCACCGTTGCTACAGTTCGTCGCTTCGAAGCACCACGTGTTAATCGGGTGTGATAGATCCTTCCGTTCACATACAACGGGTGTAAGAAGTTTTACACATGCAAAAACACTTAGGGTTAACTTGACGAGCCTAGCATGTGAAGACATGGCCTCGGAACACAGAGACCGAAAGGTCGAACACGAGTCGTATGGAAGATACGATCAACATGGAGATGTTCACCGACGATGACTAGTCCGTCTCACGTGTTAATCGGACACGGCTTAGTTGACTTGGATCGTGTAACACTTAGATGACTTGAGGGATGTCTAATCTGAGTGGGAGTTCTTTAATAATTTGATTAGATGAACTTAATTATCATGAACTTAGTCTAAAATCTTTACAATATGTCCTGTAGATCAAATGGCCAACGTTGTATTCAATTTCAACGCGTTCCTAGAGAAAACCAAGTTGAAAGACGATGGCAGCAACTATACGGACTGGGTCCGGAACCTGAGGATCATCCTCATAGCTGCCAAGAAAGATTATGTCCTACAAGCACCGCTAGGTGATCCACCCGTCCCACAAAACCAAGACGCTATGAACGCTTGGCAGACACGTACTGATGACTACTCCCTCGTTCAGTGCGGCATGCTTTACAGCTTAGAACCGGGGCTCCAAAAGCGTTTTGAGAGACATGGAGCATATGAGATGTTCGAAGAGCTAAAAATGGTTTTTCAAGCTCATGCCCGGATCGAGAGATATGAAGTCTCCGATAAGTTCTTTAGCTTTAAGATGGAGGAAAATAGTTCTGTCAGTGAGCACATACTCACTATGTCTGGGTTACATAACCGCTTGACTCAGCTGGGAGTTAATCTCCCGGATGACGCGGTCATTGACAGAATCCTCCAGTCGCTTCCACCAAGCTACAAGAGCTTTGTGATGAACTTCAATATGCAGGGGATGGTAAAGACCATTCCTGAAGTATTTGCTATGCTGAAATCAGCAGAGGTAGAAGTCAGGAAGGAACATCAAGTGTTGATGATGAATAAAACCACTAAGTTCAAGAAGGGCAAGGGTAAAAAGAACTTCAAGAAGGACGGCAAGGAAGTTGCTGCGCCCGGCAAGCAAGCTGTTGGGAAGAAGTCAAAGAATGGACCCAAGCCTGAGACAGAGTGCTTTTATTGCAAAGGGAAGGGTCACTGGAAGCGGAACTGCCCCAAATACTTAGCGGACAAGAAGGCCGGCAACACCAAAGGTATATTTGATATACATGTAATTGATGTGTACCTTACCAGTACTCGTAGTAACTCCTGGGTATTTGATACCGGTGCCGTTGCTCATATTTGTAACTCACCACAGGAGCTGCGGAATAAACGGAAACTGGAAAGGGATGAGGTGACGATGCGCGTCGGGAATGGTTCCAAGGTCGATGTGATCGCCGTCGGCACGCTACCTCTACATTTACCTACGGGATTAGTTATAAACCTCAATAATTGTTATTTAGTGCCATGTCTGAGCATGAACATTGTATCAGGATCTCGTTTAATACGAGATGGCTACTCATTTAAATCCGAGAATAATGGTTGTTCTATTTATATGAGAGATATGTTTTATGGTCATGCTCCGATAGTCAATGGTTTATTCTTAATGAATCTCGAGCGTATTACTACACATGTTCATAGTGTGAGTACCAAAAGATGTAAGGTTGATAATGATAGTCCCACATACTTGTGGCACTGCCGCCTTGGTCACATAGGTGTCAAACGCATGAAGAAGCTCCATGCAGATGGACTTTTAGAGTCTCTTGATTATGAATCATTTGACACGTGCGAACCATGCCTCATGGGTAAAATGACCAAGACTCCGTTCTCAGGAACAATGGAGCGAGCAACCAACTTGTTGGAAATCATACATACTGATGTGTGCCGTCCAATGAGTGTTGAGGCTCGCGGTGGCTATCGTTATGTTCTCACCCTCACTGATGACTTAAGTAGATATGGGTATGTCTACTTAATGAAACACAAATCTGAAACCTTTGAAAAGTTCAAAGAATTTCAGAGTGAGGTTGAGAATCAACGTGACAGGAAAATCAAGTTTCTACGATCAGATCGTGGAGGAGAATACTTGAGTCACGAATTTGGCACACACTTAAGAAAATGTGGAATAGTTTCACAACTCACGCCGCCTGGAACACCTCAGCGTAACGGTGTGTCCGAACGTCGTAATCGCACTCTATTAGATATGGTGCGATCTATGATGTCTCTTGCCGATTTACCGCTATCTTTTTGGGGCTATGCTTTAGAGACTGCCGCATTCACTTTAAATAGGGCACCGTCGAAATCCGTTGAGACGACACCGTATGAATTGTGGTTTGGGAAGAAACCTAAGCTGTCGTTTCTAAAAGTTTGGGGATGCGATGCTTATGTCAAGAAACTTCAACCTGAAAAGCTCGAACCCAAGTCGGAAAAAATGCGTCTTCATAGGATACCCTAAAGAAACTTATGGGTATACCTTCTACCTCAGATCCGAAGGCAAGATCTTTGTTGCCAAGAATGGGTCCTTTCTAGAGAAAGAGTTTCTCTCGAAAGAAGTAAGTGGGAGGAAAGTAGAGCTTGATGAAGTATTACCTCTTGAACCGGTAAATGGCGCAACTCAAGAAAATGTTCCTGAGGTGCCTGCACTGACTAGAGAGGAAGTTAATGATGATGATCAAGATACTTCTGATCAAGCTCCTACTGAAATTCGAAGGTCCACAAGGACACGTTCCGCACCAGAGTGGTACGGCAACCCTGTCTTGGAAATCATGTTGTTAGACAACAGTGAACCTACGAACTATGAAGAAGCGATGGCGGGCCCGGATTCCGACAAATGGCTAGAAGCCATGAAATCTGAGATAGGATCCATGTATGAAAATGAAGTATGGACTTTGACTGACTTGCCCGTTGAACGGCGGGCCATAGAAAATAAATGGATCTTCAAGAAGAAGACAGACGCGGATGGTAATGTGACCATCTATAAAGCTCGGCTTGTCGCTAAGGGTTATCGACAAGTTCAAGGAATTGACTACGATGAGACTTCCTCACCGGTAGCGAAGCTAAAGTCCGTCCGGATCATGTTAGCAATTGCCGCATTCTACGATTATGAGATATGGCAAATGGACGTCAAAACGGCATTCCTTAATGGTTTCCTTAAGGAAGAGTTGTATATGATGCAGCCGGAAGGTTTTGTCGATCCTAAGAATGCTGACAAGGTGTGCAAGCTCCAACGCTCGATTTATGGGCTGGTGCAAGCATCTCGGAGTTGGAACATTCGCTTTGATGAGATGATCAAAGCGTTTGGGTTTACGCAGACTTATGGAGAAGCCTGCGTTTACAAGAAAGTGAGTGGGAGCTCTGTAGCATTTCTCATATTATATGTAGATGACATACTTTTGATGGGAAATGATATAGAACTCTTGGACAGCATCAAGGCCTACTTGAATAAGAGTTTTTCAATGAAGGACCTTGGAGAAGCTGCTTATATATTAGGCATCAAGATCTATAGAGATAGATCAAGACGCCTCATAGGTCTTTCACAAAGCACATACCTTGATAAGATTTTGAAGAAGTTCAAAATGGATCAGTCCAAGAAAGGGTTCTTGCCTGTTTTGCAAGGTGTGAGATTGAGTTCAGCTCAATGCCCGACCACGGCAGAAGAAATAGAAGAGATGAGTATCATCCCCTATGCCTCAGCCATAGGTTCTAGTATGTATGCCATGCTGTGTACCAGACCTGATGTAAACCTTGCCGTAAGTTTGGTAGGAAGGTACCAAAGTAATCCCGGCAAGGAACACTGGACAGCGGTCAAGAATATCCTGAAGTACCTGAAAAGGACAAAGGACATGTTTCTCGTTTATGGAGGTGACGAAGAGCTCGTCGTAAAGGGTTACGTCGACGCTGGCTTCGACACAGATCTGGATGACTCTAAGTCACAAACCGGATACGTGTATATGTTGAATGGTGGAGCAGTGAGCTGGTGCAGCTGCAAACAGAGCGTCGTGGCGGGATCTACATGTGAAGCGGAGTACATGGCAGCCTCGGAGGTAGCACATGAAGCAATATGGGTGAAGGAGTTCATCACCGACCTAGGATTCATACCCAATGCGTCGGGGCCAATCAAACTCTTTTGTGACAACACTGGAGCTATTGCACTTGCCAAGGAGCCCAGGTTTCACAAGAAGACAAGGCACATCAAGCGTCGCTTCAACTCCATTCGTGAAAATGTTCAAAATGGAGACATAGAGATTTGTAAAGTACATACGGACCTGAATGTAGCGGATCCGTTGACTAAACCTCTCCCTAGGGCAAAACATGATCAACACCAGAATTCCATGGGTGTTCGATTCATCATAATGTAACTAGATTATTGACTCTAGTGCAAGTGGGAGACTGTTGGAAATATGCCCTAGAGGCAATAATAAAAGTATTATTATTATATTTCTTTGTTCATGATAATTGTCTTTATTCATGCTATAACTGTATTATCCGGAAATCGTAATACACGTGTGAATACATAGACCATAATATGTCCCTGGTAAGCCTCTAGTTGACTAGCTCGTTGATCAACAGATAGTCATGGTTTCCTGGCTATGGACATTGGATGTCATTGATAACGGGATCACATCATTAGGAGAATGATGTGATGGACAAGACCCAATCCTAAGCATAGCACAAAGATCGTGTAGTTCGTTTGCTAGAGCTTTTCCAATGTCAAGTATCTTTTCCTTTGACCATGAGATCGTGTAACTCCCGGATACCGTAGGAGTGCTTTGGGTGTATCAAACGTCACAACGTAACTGGGTGACTATAAAGGTGCATTACAGGTATCTCCGAAAGTGTCTGTTGGGTTGACACGGATCGAGACTGGGATTTGTCACTCCATATAACGGAGAGGTATCGCTGGGCCCACTCGGTAATGCATCATCATAATGAGCTCAAAGTGACCAAGTGTCTGGTCACGGGATCATGCATTATGGTACGAGTAAAGTGACTTGCCGGTAACGAGATTGAACGAGGTATTGGGATACCGACGATCGAATCTCGGGCAAGTAACATATCCGATTGACAAAGGGAATTGTATACGGGGTTGATTAATCCTCGACATCGTGGTTCATCCGATGAGATCATCGTGGAGCATGTGGGAGCCATCATGGGTATCCAGATCCCGCTGTTGGTTATTGACCGGAGAGTCGTCTCGGTCATGTCTGCTTGTCTCCCGAACCCGTAGGGTCTACACACTTAAGGTTCGGTGACGCTAGGGTTATGAAGATATGTGTATGCAGTAACCCGAATGTTGTTCGGAGTCCCGGATGAGATCCCGGACGTCACGAGGAGTTCCGGAATGGTCCGGAGGTAAATAATTATATATAGGAAATGTTGTTTCGGCCATCGGGACAAGTTTCGGGGTTATCGGTATTGTACCGGGACCACCGGAGGGGTCCCGGGTCCGGGTGGGGCCACCTGTCCCGGGGGGCCACATGGGCTGTAGGGGGTGCGCCTTGGCCTTCATGGGCCAAGGGCACCAGCCCTACTAGGCCCATGCGCCTAGGGTTTCCACCACGGAGGAGTCCAAGTGGTGGAAGGCACCCCGAGGTGCCTTGGGGGGAGGGAAACCCTCCCCTGGCCGCCGCACCTAGGAGATTGGATCTCCTAGGCTGCGCACCCCCCCCCTTGGCCCTCCTATATATAGTGGGGGAGAGGAGGGATTTCATACCTCAGCCTTTGGTGCTTCCTCTCTCCCCGTTACGTCTCTCTCTCGTAGTATAGGCGAAGCCCTGCTACTGTGACGCCCTGCATCCACCACCACGCCGTCGTGCTGCTGGATCTTCATCAACCTCTCTTCCCCCCTTGCTGGATCAAGAAAGGAGGAGACGTCATCCGCTCCGTACGTGTGTTGAACGCGGAGGCACCGTCCGTTCGGTGCTTGATCATCGGTGATTTGGATCACGTCGTGTTCGACTACATCAACCCCGTTCTTTGAACGCTTCCGCTCGCCATCTACAAGGTACGTAGATGCATCTAAACCACTCGTTGCTAGATGAATTCCTAGATGGATCTTGGTGAAACCGTAGGAAAATTTTTGTTTTCTGCTACGTTCCCCAACACGCGGGCCGTCTCCCCGTGTGGGCTTGCTGGGCCTTGCGGTTTGCCGTTTCCCAGTGGGCCTACCTCTCCTCCCCCTGTTTCGTCTGTGGCAGACTTCCCCCCTCTTGTCCCGTCCGGCCCAGTCGGGCCCATCGCCCGGGTTCCTACTCCTCAACCTTCTTTGGCCCATGTGGCGAGTCGGGCCCAGGTGGGCACGGCTCGGACGGGCTATTTATGGATCCCCCGCGGCTCTTCCTCCCCTCTGCTAGGATTTCCGACTTCCTCTTCTGATCTGCGCCGTCACCGTCTTCCCATCCGTCGCCTCATTAGATCTTCCCCGCCTCCACCCCTCCTCCTTCCTTTTGCTGTGGTGCTATCCATGGACAAATCGCGGGGCTCTTCCCGCGAGGCGCTCTCGGGAAGCAAGCGGCGCCGTGAGGACTCCCCTGCCTCTGCGGTGGATTTGGAGCTCGAGGCTTCGCTCCGCTCCAAGTTGGAGGCGGAGCAGGCGGCACGCGAGCAGGTGGCTCGTGACCGCGAGGCTTGGGCTTCGGGTCCGGAGTGGTTGCAGCGCTTGGAGAGGGAAGGTGTGCCTGGATCTGGTCCGCGGGGCTCTGGAACTGGCCCTTCTCTCTCTCCGGTGCTGGACCCGTGGGAGGCGGCGGTGGCCTCTGGCGGTGGGGTTTCTTCGTCTTCTGCCTCCCTTCCTGCTCCGGGTGTGGGGCGTGGTTCGTCTGCTCCGTCGCGTCTTCCCCCTCCTCCTCGCATGGTTGGGGTTGGTGCTGGTTCTCATCCGCCGCCTCGGTCCTTCGCGGGGCCGGCGCGTCGGCCGCCCGGTCCGGCCTTTGGGGCGCCCCCTTTTCCGGGGATGGGGGATGGGATCCTTCCTCCTCCTCCGTCGCTTCTGCAACCCCGCCCGTCCTTTGCTTCCCATAGCAACCCCTCGGCGCTCACCTGCTTCGCTTGCCACAGGCCTGGCCATTTCCAGTCTCGCTACACCAACCCCCCATTTTGCTTGATCTGTCGCTCTGATGGTCACCTCACGGTCAACTGCATGGCTAGGTAGAAAGCTCCCGCGGTCCTCCAGTTCGGCACGGGCCTCCCCGGTTGCGCCTTTTTCGCCTTCGATGGTGACCTACCTGTCCGGGAGGTGGCACCTGCTCTGCCTAATGCTGCGATTGTCACGGTCAAGGATCAAAAGATTTCGCCCCAAACTCTTCTGGAAGGGCTTCGCATTTGGGATGAGGCTGGATGGGACTGGCAAGTTGTGTAGGTATCTGAATTTGAGTTCTCTGTGGTGTTTCCCTCCAAAGAATGTTTGCGGACGATTGCCTCATCCACTAGCTTCACCTTGCCCCTCAATCAATTGGTGGTTTTTGTCAAAGCGGCTTCTTGCAATGGTACGGCAGTTGGTCCTCTCTATCAAGTCTGGGTTTTGATTGACGATTTGCCTGCTGGTCTCCGTTCGTCTGCTTTTCTCATGTCTTTTGGGGTTCTTATTGGGAAGCCCATTGAGGTGGATGAGGACTCTCTGAACAAGGTTGGCCCTTCTAGGATGAAGGTTTGGTGTGTGGATCCTAAACGGGTGCATGGCTCGATTGATATCTTCCCCTCTCCCAATGGTATTAGGCTTCGGGTGCGGGTGGAGGGGGCGGCTGCTTTTCAGGCTCCACCTCCCCCTCCTCCCCCTTCTAACCCTTCGGACAAGCATGATAAGGAGGGGGGCGGATCTTTGGGTGGCCCTAATCAGAGCCATGGGTCTAACCTCCGCTTCACCCAATCTGAATGGGATGGTTTGGCAGATTCTGAACGTGAGTTGTTTCAATCCCAAGCTCCTTCTGGTGTTCCTCCTCGTGATGATTCGGTGATTCCGTCTGCTGTTCCGACTGTCCCTGCCGCTGGTGCTGATCTGTTGAAGTTCCCGCCCTGCTCTGCTACCCCCGTTTCTGGTGCTTGCTCCAATCTTCTTGTCCGCCCGCTCTCCCCCACTCGTTCGGGAATTGAAGATCTTCCTGCCTCCCCGGCTCGCGACGTGGTGGAATCCCAGTCCCTCCGAAAGAAGAAATCCGCAGTGCGCAAATTCTCGGCTAAGAGCCGGAACTCGTCGGGCTCGAAGCAATCCATGACGGGGGTCTGTCGGCGTCTTGATCAAGATTTGGGATCTATGTCCCGTTCGGGTCCCCATGTTGGCTCTCCTGCTGCGCGGTCGCCTGCTATTCGATCTCCTGTGTCCACGGCTCGCAAAGGAAGGCGGGTGGCAAATTCAGGTGTTTCTGTCCTGGAGCGGGCTGAGAAGCGGGCTGCGGCAAAGGATCTCCCTCCCCCAGGTACATCTCCCGTCCCCTCTGTTGTTGCTTCTCCGGTTCGGTTGGTTCTACCTTCTCTTTCGGATGCTCATCTTTTAAATATCATGTCGGATGTGGGGGTGGTGGTTGATTTGTCTGTTGGTTCTCCTAGTTCTCTTCTTGCTATTATTCGGGCTAACGAGATGGCTCAGGCAGCCATTGCTAAAGCCAAAGAGGCCGTTGCCTCTCAGGTAGGGGATTCTAGTAGTGGTCTGGTCGTGGACGCGGGCGCTGGTAGTGGCCAGCCCCAATCCAACCTGTCTAAGAGGGGCACTAATAAGCGAGCTAAATCCTGCGTGGCCCCTTGCAGGTCGAGCCTTCGAATCAAGAATCTTTCTTATAAATGAGGGCGTTATTCTGGAATATTAGGGGGTTCAGTGCTAGGGGGCGCCGTGACCAACTTAAAGATCTGGTTCGTTCTAACTCTATTGACTTTGTGGGGCTGGTAGAAACCTTCAAGGAATCCTTCTCCCCTAATGATTTCTCTTCTATTGTGGGCATGGACAGATTTAATTGGCACTTTTTACCTGCTTCGGGGCACTCTGGTGGGATCTTGATAGGCTCCAATAAAGATATTTTTGATTTTGTTGCTTTTAATCATGGGATCTTTTGGGCCAGTGTTGTTCTCTCTCATAAAGCTCTGAATATTCTCTGTGAGTTTATCGTCGTCTATGGGCCTGCGGACCATTCTTTGTCGCCTTTATTTCTTAATGAACTTTCGATGAAGATTGATTCTTGTAATTTACCGATGGTTATCGGGGGAGACTTTAATCTTCTGCGGTGCCCTAATGACAAAAGTAATGATAACTTCTCCTGGCCGCTGGCTAATGCCTTTAACGACTTCATTAGTGCCAATGCTATTCGTGAGCTTCCCCCCGGGGGGGGGGGGAGCTCGCTATACCTGGTCCAATCATCAGCCTATCCCTATTGGATCCGTGCTTGATAGAGTCTTCCTTTGTCCCAGGTGGGATTCCTTGTTCCCTAGGGCCTCTCTTAACGCCAAATGCTTTATCGGTTCCGATCATACCCCCTTAATTCTTGACGACGGTTCCATTAGCCTTAGGCCTCCGGCTAGATTTCAATTTGACACCTCCTGGTTGTCTGTGGATGGCTTTGTCGATATGGTTGCAGCGAAGATTTCCCTTTCTCTCTCCTCCAATGCTCGCTCTTTTGGGCCTTTGGATGATTGGCACTTGTGTTCCTATAACCTGCGTAAATCCTTAGAGGTTGGTCTCGTAATCGTGCGGTGGAGGATCGTCGTACCAAATCTTTCCTCGAGGACTAGATTTTGTCGCTGGATCGCGCGGCCGATTCTACTGGGCTCTCTGACGATGGTTGGGCGGTTCATTATAATCTTGAGGCCGCTTTAATGCAGTTGCACCACCAGGCTGAGATTTATTGGCGTCAACGGGGTACTCTAAACTGGACTCTAAAAGGTGACTCCCCTACGGCGTATTTCTTTGCGATTGCGAACGGCAGGCGTAGGCGATGTGGTATCAATAGCCTGCTCATTAATGGTGTGCGATCTTCGGAGCAGTCTGTTATTATGGCTCATGTGGTGGATTTCTTCTCTTCGTTGTTGGGGGCTAAACCTCAATCGGTCTTCTCCATTTCTCCCTCCCTTTGGAACTTAGGTCTTAAAATCTCACCCGAGGAGAATGCCTCCTTGATGATCCCTCTTTCTGATCAGGAAATTTGGGATGTTGTTGACACTGCCAATCCTAATGCTGCTTCTGGGCCAGACGGTTTCTCTATTCCTTTTTTTCGGAAATTTTGGCCCCAGTTGAAACAGCTGGTTTGTATTGTTATCCAGGGTTTCTATCTTGGTACTGTCGATATCTCCCGCCTGAACTATGCAGTGATATCCCTGATCCCCAAGGTTAACGGTGCTGATGTTATTTCCCAATTTCGGCCTATTGCTTTGATTAACAACTTCGCCAAATTCCCGGCTAAAGGCTTTGCGAATCGTTTGTCGCCGGTTGCTCATAGAGTTATTAGTCCTTATCAATCTGCTTTCATCAAAGGGCGTTTCATCCTTGATGGTATCCTATCCCTACATGAGATTGTTCACGATCTTCACGCTTGGAGAGCTAAAGCGATTATCCTTAAGTTAGATTTTGAGAAAGCTTATGACTCGGTTAGCTGGCCCTTCCTCAAGCAGGTCCTTCTTGCTAAAGGTTTCGATGGTGCTTATGTTCATCGTATCATGCAGTTGGTCTCGGGTGGCCATACTGCCGTTTCGGTTAATGGTTTCGTTAGCAATTTCTTCGCCAATGGTAGGGGCCTTCGCCAAGGGGACCCTGCTTCCCCTGTTCTTTTTAATTTTGTGGCCGACGCCTTCTCGTGCATGCTTTCCAGGGCGGCCTGTTGTGGGCACATTGCTCCTATGGTCTCTCATTTACTTCCGGAGGGTGTTTCCCACTTGCAATATGCGGATGATACAATTATCTTGGTGGAGCTGGATGACACCTGCATTGCCAATCTTAAATTCATCCTACTGTGTTTCGAAGCTGTTTCGGGTCTTCAGATTAATTTCGCTAAAAGTGAGGTCCTGGTGACGGGTGTGGATGAGGCGGAAGCCTTGCGGGTTGCCAGGCTTCTTAACTGTTCATTGGGTTCCTTTCCCTTCAAGTATCTAGGCCTCCCTATCTCTCCTGGCGTGCTCCATGCTAAAGATTTCGCTCCGGCGGTTGCTAAAGTGGGGAACAGGGTGCTCCCTTGGAGGGGTAGATATAATACCAATGCTGGCAAAGTTGCTCTAATTAACTCCTGCTTATCCTCTCTCCCCATGTTTCTTATGGGCTTCTATCTTCTTACGGATGGCGTGCATGCTGGCTTCGACAAACATAGGGGAGCCTTCTACTGGAATTCCGCGGATAACAAACGGAAATATAGGATGGTCAAGTGGCAGCATATGTGTAAGCCCAAAAACCTTGGGGGGTTAGGCATTATTAATACTCGGGTGATGAACATTTGTTTGCTTATCAAGTGGTGGTGGAAAATTTTGACTAGTGGGGCTGACTCGCTTTGGTTTTCGATTCTTAAGGCTAAATACTTCCCACACTCCAACCCGCTGTTTGCCACCGCGAGGCGCGGTTCTCAATTTTGGAAATCCCTTGTCAAAGTCAGACCTATTTTCCTGGAACATGTTAAATTTAATGTTGGTAATGGGATGGCCGTCCGCTTTTGGTTGGACTGGTGGTCTGGGGATGCCCCCCTTGCTGCGAGCTTTCCGGTTTTGTTCTCTTATTGTCCTAATCCGGGTATCTCCATCGCGGAGGTGGCGACTAATAACTGGGATTTGGTTTCTCGTCGGGCCTTGTCTCCTGAAGAGTTGGAAGATTGGCAAAGTCTCTCTGCCCTCTTCCCCGTGCTCTCGGAGTCGGCCGATTCTGTGGTATGGCCTCATTCGGTCTCAGGTAGATTTTCGGTTAAGTCGCTTTATTCTAGACTTATTGGTGGTACTCCTTCGACCAGATTCTCGTGTGTTTGGAAGTCCAAAGTCCCTCCTAAGATTAAAATTTTTCTTTGGCAAGCCTTTTGTGGTCGCCTTCCGGCTGCTGACCAGATTAAAAAGCGCAATGGGCCTGGCTCGGAGTTTTGTCATCTCTAGAATAAATTTCAGGAATCGACGGTCATTTCAAGAATCGAAAAACATTTTTTTGGGAATTGGTGGAACAATTATTTAAATTCATAAACATTTTTTTACTTAACGAACATTTTCTTAAATGCACGATCTTTTTTTGAATCAGTGAACATTTAATGAATGAATAAACTATTTTATAAGTAATGAACAGTTTTGAATTTTCAGGATATTTTTCCATTGATGAACATTTTGAATTGGCGAAATTTTATTCAATTTCACTAAAAATATTAATACACGAACTATTTAAAAATTATGAAATTTTTTATTTCCCAAACGTTTGTTTTTGATATTTCTAACATTTTTCAAATAAGCAAACATTTTTTTTACAAAATCATGAATATTTTTGCAATCCACAAACATTTTATGATTTATGAAAAATTTTATTCCAAAATTCTCTTTTTTTTTAATTTTTGGAACTGTTATGAACTCTAAATTAAAGTAGAAAAAACAAAAACTAAAAGGAAATATAGAAAATAAAAAATGAAGTTTAAAAAACAGGCTGCCCAGACATGGGCCCACCCAAACAGGCGCGTGCATTTTCTTCCGGTGCGCATAGCGCAGTATAGGAGGTCCCTACTGCATGGGCCGTCCTAGACAGTGGATTCCTCTGTGTGAAACAATTTTTTATCACTTATAGGTGGCATTTGTGGGTATTATGTTGTAAATTTGGGACAATTTTCTTGACGTACCGCTAGAAGCAATAGCCCCTTTATTAATAGGTATAGATTTGCCACAGTTAATCTTTGGATCGTCCATAAGTCTTTTTGGAGTCATGAGGATCACTATACTTTGTAAATATTGGCCAAACCCACAAAAGAGAAGTAATTTAACACTTCAACAGATGTTTCTTTAGAAAACTAAGGTGATTTGTGTTGATCCAAATTCAATAATAAAATTTACACCAATTCTCTCTGCAATCTATGAAAGTGGCATATATTTTCCATGATTTATCGGCTTGGTGATAAGATATTTTTCTATTTTGTACTTGTATCCTGTGAAAACATTTTTTTGAAACCTATCTGGTGAAAACTTTATAGCTCATTTCTACATATGTCACTAAATAATATTACTTTTTGTTGCTTACTAGCGTTGCATCTTGATAGTTGCATGGTTGCGTAGGGAAGATAAGGTGGGGTTGAAGTAGATGAACTAAGAGCTACAACTCCGTAGTGTATCAATAAACTCTCAGATATCACATGAAATCTTGAATTTATTATTTGAAAAAATATGTGTACTATTTCAAAAAAATATTCATGAATTTAAAAAGGTTCATGATTTAAAAAAATGTTCACAAATTCAAAAACTATTCACAGTTGAACAGAACATTCATGAATTTCAAAATGTTTCCTATTTCAAAAAACTGTTCAGGAATTCTAAAAAATCTTCATGATTTCAAACAATATTCACAAATTTGTAAAAAGTATGTTCACTATCTCTAAAACAATGTTCATGAATTTAAAAAAATGTTCACTATTTCATAAAAATGTTTATGTATTTGAAAAAGTTCATGATTTTAAAACTGCTCAAGATTTGAAAAAATGTTGATGAGTTAGAAATATGTCTCCATATTGGGAAAAAAATAAAATGAAAATGCAAAATGAAAAAGGAAGAAGAAAGAAAAAGGAAAGGAAATAGAAAAGAAAAAAGAAAAGACGAAAGGAAAAAAAACGGCAAGTTGAAGGTTCTAGAACCTTCCCAAAACCGGTGGAGAGGAAATCCGTGAATGGGCCGTCCCAAAAAAAGGAGGATCTAAGGCTGGAGGGGTACGTGCTACCTCGCCAGGGCGTGCCCTACGTGCCAAATAGGGTACGCCGGGTGTCAGTGAATTGACGAGCCATGTGGGTTTCCTTCATGTGTTGGGCCCTTTGATCAGTAGATGAAGGGAAGAGCAACGCCAGGCCCAAGAGAGAAAGGAAACCCAACCACAAGTTCACTGGGCCATAGTTGGTTTCCTTCATGTTTGGGCCCGCTGATCAGTGGACACATGTGTAAGTGTGTGCGTGGAAGTGGTGGGTAGCATCCTGGCTGGAATCACGAACGGCGGTGTCGAAAGCATCTATATATGTTCTTCCTTCCATTGTTCTGCCTCCTCGAGACCCTGTATAAGAAGAACATCCTCAACACTGAAGTCTGTCAAAGATGTTCTTACCCGGTGGAAGACCGTGAGCACCTTTCTTCACCTGCCGGGCAGCCCGTAGGATTTGGATGGCTACCGACATTCGACCATGTTTTGTGCCTATAAATGGAGATCTCTTCAGCACCACTCTCCCAGATACATTGCCCACCTCGGTTTCACAGTTCATGGTACTTCTTATTCTCTGGAAGATTTGGGAGGCTCGGAGCAAGAAAGTTTCCTAGACACTAGAACTTGCCGCTTCGGTTTCCGTTAGAGCTATTCTAGATGATCTGATTGTATGGTCTCATTGGCTTTAGTCCGAAAACCTTAAGGAACATGCCGGTATGTGGCATGAGTTCCTATCCTGACACCACATGTGATCTCTGTAAAACTACTAGATTTGAAATATATTCATGTGGGGAGCCTCCCCCCACCCCCATGACCATTTTAAGAAACATCCTTGGGTAGGTATGATGTCCTAGTTGATGTCTATGTTGTGCGAAGGGCCTTTTTTAGCAATGTTCTTGAAGTGTCGGTGGACAATTTCTTGTGCTTGTGCTCGAAACCATCTCGCATCACTTGCGTCGCCATCATGGTTTGAACCGCTCGGCACAGATCTTGCATGCATAACGCCACTCTTTATAGGCATAAAACATGTCGTATGTGTTCTTATTAAGATGTATCTTGCATACCCGGAGCAAATGTTGTAGCCAGTTCTCCATGTTCCATAATAGCATAAGCGAACGCCATTAATTGAATTGGTACTCTGCTATTGAGAATATCGTTTTTGGGTTGTAATTTATAAGTTGAAGTAACTGAGTTAGCTTGCCCAGCTTCATACAGTGCATTGCCTAGCCAACAAGTATGTTAATTTGTGTTTCATGTCCATTTCCAACCTTGTTGAGTTCAGTGGAAATCTGAAAAATTGAAGTTAATCATATTCTTGTTTATCCACTACTAGGATCACCCATTTGCCGAGTTTCAAAGGAACTTGGCAGAGCCCATAAAAAACTCGGCAAAATCTTCGCCGAGTGCCAAACTAGGGGCACAGTACTCGGATGGATGGGGCCCAATAATCATTAATACTGCTGAGTTCTTTCTATCATGAACTTGGTGAATATTTAAATAATGTTTGTCGAGTTTCACACTTCCAGAGAACTTAAGAAATCACACCGTCGGACGGGATGGGCCTTTAACGAAAATGCCACGTGCCACTGTTGTTTGCCGAGTTCCAATATGCTAAACTCGGCAGAGTACGACAAATAGAAATAAGCCACGTACCAATGCAAAATATCTACCGAGTTCCTTCGTTAGTAGAACTGGCCTAATTGTTGGCCGAGTTTGGCACTCGGCAATCTCCCATCCAGTAAGAACTCGCCACGTGGCACTGCCTTATTGCCCAGTGCCATATTTCTGTCGCGTTTCGTATGTAGCTGATATCATAGCCATGAGCTAAGTGTTGGGATGCGCACTGCATGCAGTTGAGGTCCTGCATTGGGGCCTACTGTGTTTGTTCATCTTTTGTCATTCTCATCATCCAATTGGTCCTCTCCACTCTTAGTTTCTCGACCTATGAGCCATGCCTCCTAAATTTCATCTTCCAGGCCGGCCACCATACTGAATCTCCATTTTTCTTACACATGCCACATATCATTTTTTTTAAAGTTCCACTCTCCAACATTTTATTCATTCGGCGATAACCTGTCTGAGCTCAACCTAAAGCTGAGAAAAACCAGGGATTACATCAAAGTAGTTTACAACACTCTCTTGAAAAAGAGCTTCTTTTGCACAACAATGTGCTACATAATGAATAGAACGACTAACATTATGAAGCTCAAATGCCTCAAAACTGGAACTGTTTTCTTCCATGTCCTTGAGGATTTGATACCCGTTAGATTTCCCCTGTGATCGCCTATCCTAGAGTTGTTTTGCAATTAGACTGTCCGTCTCAATCAGTACTGATGTGAACCATGTTTCTTGTGCCAGCAACATACCGTCACGGCAAGCCAAAATCTCTAGAGTTAGGGGATCTACTATACCTTCATATCTTGTACATTTAGCACTAATGAAATGGCCTTCATAGTCTCTTGCCACAACTCCTGTCGTCTGTCTACCATTCATAGTATCCACTGCTGCATCCACATTTATTTTGTCCATCCTACAGCCGGAGCTTCCCATTTAGCTTGTTTAGCTTGACCCTTACCTTTCACTACAAGAGGAAATTCCAATGCCCCAATGAGTTCCAATGCCCCAATGAGTTCTCTAACCAGGACCATAGATTGCCTTGGCTGATAGATCACCTCATGATGTTTAGGATGTATCTTCCATGTTTATTATTTATTTCCTTATTTCATGATAAATGTTCATTATTCATGCTATAATTGTATTAACCGGAAGAGGTAAATGCACTAGTGGTACATAAAGTTGTTTAGGATGTGCAGTTTGGTGCCTAATGTTGCAAAATACGGAAAAGTGGTGCCAAAACTTGTTTTTTCGAGCACGTACGGTGCAAATCAGACTTGCGGGCGTATCTTGACGCATGGGGCCACTATCAACGGTTGGCGCGTGGCGTTTTACAGATACACCCTAACTTTGTAACTAATGGTGGGAAAAAACCCTGAAACGGCGGGAGATGGCTGTCGTTTCATTTTTGCGATTTGGTCCCAGGATCGACTCAGAACGCTCGCCTCCTCGCATCCCTTCTTTATTTCCTTCTCTCCCCGATCAACTCGAGGCGGCGACGGATGTGGCGACGGCCGAGCATAGTGGGTGGCAGCGATGACAGGGGAGCCTCGCCATCGGCGGCCCGGCGAAGCTGCAGCACATTATGGCGAGTTCTTTTTCCTCCTCTGTATCTGTTGTATGTGCTGTCTCTTACCCCTCTCTGCCCCTGTGGTTAGGGCAAAAAGATCGTGCCATGGAAATCTGATTTTACATGTATCTTCCATGTTGCGAGTGCTGTGAGTTGAGTAGGTGTTCATCCAGTATGGATTCAATGGGCAAAATACCAGATTTGTTCTAGGGTTCAGTAGGGGGTTTAAAGGCTGTAACTTTTCCATTTGATTTTGCTGAAGACCAACATGAGAAACATATGTACTGCTGAAAATAGGGCATGGAGATGTAATTTTAGTTGACATGGTCGACAATGTGTTAACTGAGCCGACAAATACATGTTGATTTACTTGTGCAAATAACTGAATTTTTGGACTGCATGATTTAACTGAAAGTTTTCTGAAATTTAGGACAGTTTCAGTTTACTGAATTTGTGGATAGATACATTTGATAGTAATTCAGGGGAATATTTTGGGTAACATAAATCTGGAAACTTTGAGTTCAAAATTGAGTTAACCGAGCTATGCATTGGACACTTTGATTTAACTCAATATTTTGACAGATTCAGTTAACTCTATTTTAGAACACTTTCAGTTAACATGGTCGTTCAGTGTAGAATGCGATCAGCGATAAGAATGCGAGTCCGTCGCCCGTCCTCTTCTTCACTAATTATTCGCAATAGCCCTGATCCTTGTGCACGGTCGTTCGTCCATATCTTCTTTGCCAATTTCTCGCAACAACCCGCATCCTTGTGCATGGTCGTTATTCATTGAAGCGGCTAGCTAGCTATTTTGCATTCGTTGGAGGGGCTGGTGCTGGCAGAGGAACAATAAGAGGGGCTGGGAGGGGAACAAGAGGAGGTGCTGCAAGAGGGGCAAGTGCAACTGCTACAAGAGGAGCAAACGCAAATGCTAGAAGAGGAGCAAATGCAACTAATGCTACAGGAGCAAGTGCAACTAATGCTAGACGAGCAAGACCAGCAGCTCCTGGCTTCTACAACCTCCCTCTTGGAGAAGACATGGCTAACGTTACAGAATGCACCTCTAGATGATGATTGGCAGCATTTTCTCTCACTATAGTT
Source organism: Triticum urartu (assembly GCF_003073215.2). Taxonomy (NCBI): domain Eukaryota; kingdom Viridiplantae; phylum Streptophyta; class Magnoliopsida; order Poales; family Poaceae; genus Triticum; species Triticum urartu. Next base: position 1,618 of record NW_024112555.1, on the reverse strand, counting down.
CAAGTAGATGAGCAACAACTGAAGCATTTCAACTGATGCACTACTATTACTATGTATTACATTTCTGAACCTTCCCTTTTGTGCTACCGAACCTTGTCCTTTTATTAATGCAATATTGTTGCTATCCGTGACGTCTGTGATGGTTGTGATGTTGCTATGTATAATGCATTCTTCCTCTACAAAATGAATATAACTTGTTTATGGATGATTTTTACTGTAAGCATTTGAACAGTATGTTCTTGCTGTTTTACAGATGATTTTTCACTATAAACATTTGAACTGTATGTTCTTCTGGCAATAAGTGTGATGCACTATATGTAGTTCTGCAACAAAAAAAACTGATATATAAAATTTGGGTGGCCTGAACCCAGGACCTAGGCAGAGAAGAGCCGTGCTAGCTACCAGTGAGCTACGACCATATTTTTGATATAGATACATGACAACGCTATTAGTAGAAGCCTGCTGTACTTCCGCCGTTTCACGCTCTTACCCTGCGACTAGTACAAACTTAGGGGGGTATCTGTAAAACGCTACGCGCCAGCCGCTGACAGTGGCCCCCATGCGTTAGGATACGCCCGCAGGTCTGATTCGCATCGTATGTGCTCGCAAAAACAAGTTTTGGCACCATTTTTCTGTATTTTGCAACATTAGGCACCAAACTGCACATCCTAAGCAACTTTATGTACCACCGGTGCATTTACCTCTAACCGGAAACTTAGTACATGTGTGAATACATAGACAAAACAAAGTGTCCCTAGTATGCCTCTACTTGACTAGCTCGTTTATCAAAGATGGTTATGTTTCCTAATCATAGACATGTGTTGTCATTTGATGAACGGGATCACATCATTAGGAGAATGATGTGATGGAAAAGACCCATTCGTTAGCTTAGCATTATGATCGTTACAGTTTCATTGCTACTGCTTTCTTCATGACTTATACATGTTCCTCAGACTATGAGATTATGCAACTTCCGAATACCGGAGGAACACCTTGTGTGCTATCAAACGTCACAACGTAACTGGGTGATTATAAAGATGCACTACAGGTGTCTCCGATGGTGTTTGTTGAGTTGGCATAGATCGAGATTAGGATTTGTCACTCCGATTGTCGGAAAGGTATCTCTGGGCCCTCTCGGTAATGCACATCACTATAAGCCTTGCAAGCAATGTGACTAATGAGTTAGTTGTGTGATGATGCATTACGGAACAAGTAAAGAGACTTGCCAGTAACGAGATTGAACTAGGTATTGAGATACCGACGATCGAATCCCGGGCAAGTAACATACCGATGACAAAGGGAACAATGTATGCTGTTATGCGGTTTGACCGACAAAGATCTTCATAGAATATGTGGGAGCCAATATGAGATCCAGGTTCCGCTATTGGTTATTGACCGGAGATGTGTCTCAGTCATGTCTACATAGTTCTTGAACCCGTAGGGTCCGCACGCTTAACGTTCGATGATGATTTGTATTATGAGTTATGTGATTTGATGTACCGAAGGTTGTTTGGAGCCCCGAATAAGATCAGGGACATGATGAGGAGTCTCGAAATGGTCGAGATGTAAAGATCGATATATTGGAAGGCTATATTCGGACATCGGAAAGGTTCCGAGT